>NW_026556515.1:0-34920 GCF_029017545.1 Prosopis cineraria
AAAAAAACCTTTAATCCTATCAAATTTGTAATCCAAATTACTGCGAACCACAGGGACCTTCTCCAAACCCTAGCTTCGTAGGCTTTGTTCCATTCAAAAAGAAAACGGTTCAAGCATTTCTCAGCCTCACTCTTAAGATAGCTTTCGCCGTACACACCCGTGCTGTCGCCCTGGTAATAATTTTCTCTTCATGAAAATAATTTACTTTCATGGGTGAAGCATCTAAATCCATAACTGGAGCGAGGCCAGAAAGGTCATTCTCATCCCACCACCTTAATGCCCCCACGAGGTCACAGACCAGCGTTACCTCGCTGTAAGTTTGTTTATATTTGACGGTTTTGTTTCGTCAATTAGATGAGGTGGGACTTCTATATGGCTCATTCTTCTTCATCTTCAGATTGGCACAATCAAAGTGTACACATGATCATAATCCTTCTCATGTGACTTCATTCATGTAGTATTTTTAGGTCTTGTTTGATTGAAAGAGAATAGAATAGATTGAAAAAATAAAAATAAAATAAAATGATCAAAATGTAGAGAGAGAGAAAGATTAATGTATTTAATTTATGAAATTAAAATTATGATTCACAATATTTTTTAAGAAATAATTATTCTTGCATTGTATTATAGAAGAGTGATTTAATTTTATTTTTTCAACCCATTACATTTTCATCTATTTAGCAACGAAGACGGACCTTTAGTGATTTGGAAACTTCACCCCCCTTACTTGACTTTGAAACATCATCACCAATCCTGTACAATGCAAGATAATTAGAAATTGGACGATATTGTCGAAGAAAAGCGAACAATATTGGGGTATTCTTGTAAATACTCCAAGTCCTGGGACCTAATTGAATGTGAATAATCAAAAGTAATCTTGAACAATTGCACGTGCCCATTGTTGTATACCACTTTTCCTCTATCAGATATCATTCGCAGATATCGCCCTTCTAGAAACAATACAAACATATAATTACATTATATTCTGAAATTTTCAACGAAATGAATATACTATATATATATATATATATGTATGTATGTATTATATACACACAAACACGCCACTTTCTTAGGGTAAGAATTGACGTTAAAGCCTGCGTGTTTGAGGGTTGGAAGAATGCCCATTGCATGTATATCCCATCTACAATTGACGTGATTCTAAGTGGCAACCCAACTGACATCCAAGATGTCATCCCAGGTGACATTCAAGATGGTCTCACATGGCAATAAAATGGTCCTAAATGGTAATATATGTTGCAAACAAAGTCCTAAGTAACATGCTATGTCACTAAGTTATCCTAAGTCAAGTCATTTAAGTAGAAGAAAGTCAGCAGGAGTCCAAATCAATACATTGAAGGCCCAATATGTAAATACACATTTAAGGAGGTAAATTGGACCATAATCTTGCATATTTGAGCCCAAATACAAATCCTAATGATCATGGAAATTTATGAGCATAAATAGTACTCAAAAGAGTCCTAATAGACCTACCGAAAGCTTACATGGGCTTATGAAAGGCATTACATAAAGACCAATCCAATTAGAATCCATTTATGTTAACTGCGTTTCAGTTTTTCTATTTTCAATGTATTTTCACACTTATTCGTTCAATTTTTTTTTTTAAGTTAGTACTGTTGTATACCCCAATAACCTATTATGAGTTTTTAAGGTTAAGTTTTCTCCATTAGGATTTTCGAATTAGGTTTTGTCAAGAGTCCTACTATGATCAGAATTTCTAGTTAGAGTCAAAGTCTTTTTTTATAATCATCTCTCCTATAAATTGAGAGAAGACAATGAATTTGATTAATATACATAGTTTTGAATTTCATTTAAACCTATGAGGATATTTCAATTAATGTTGTTCTTTAAATAAACACATCGCCAAAATTTCAAATTATTTGAGTTATTCTTCAGTTGCCATATATCAACAGTAAACAAAATGATATATTTTCTTATTGGAGATCTTGATCTTCATATTCTTGAAGGTTTTGTCATTATGTTAATGTATATGATCTGCCAATTAACAAACACATTTATCTTGATTTTGTTATTATCAAAACATATGGTTTAACACCACATGTATACGACATGATCTATTTATCTAATAAAGGAAAGGGACAAATGAAGAAAATTATTTGAAGTCAAATCAAACTTAGTGCACTATCTACTATATTTTAATTATTGGCTAAAATTAAGTCAGGTTTAATGGGAAAATGACCAATAATGAAAACGTAATGAGTCTTGTAGATTCTAAATTCTGATAACCAAATCAGCCCTTATCGTTTAGTTATAGGATACTAGGGTAAAAAAAAAAAAGATCTAAGGCTTAGCTCAGGCAATAAGAATGCAGTGGGGTGTGAGTAGAGGTAAATAATTCAAACTCTCATAATGTATCAAAAAGAAAATATACCAGGTGAAAAAAAATAATGATTTAAATAGCGCATGTTATATTATAAGAAACATGACAATAGGAAATACACACACACTAAGTTAAAGCATGATTATATTCCTCAAGTTCAAATCTCCTTCTCATTCAATATCATCATTCTAACTTGCTCATTGCAGCTACAAATGTATTATAAAGACTATAAATGCAAAAGAAACAAAATCAATAATTTGTTGATATAATAGGAATAGGATGACCAAGCAACGAGATCATACGAAGGTTAATATGAGAATCTTCACCATGACCATCTCCATGTTGGTACATATATTGAGCCATTCTTGCAAGGTTCATAGCAATTTCCGTGAAACTTGGAGAGAATGCAGAGTCATGCACTGCTTCATTCACCTTCTTCCATGTTTGGCACATCAAAGTGTGGACATACTCATAAGCCTCTTCTTCAGAAGTTCCAGTTTCATTCATGTAGCATTTTAGTGACTTAGGAACATCATCATCATCACGATTACCACCAATCTTGTACGATGCAAGATCATTAGCAAGTCGTACAATAGTTGAAGAAAACCGAATGATGTTATTGGGATATTCTTGTTGATCTTGTAAATATTGCAAGTCTTGGGGTCTAATAACTGAATAATCATGATGAATCAAAAAGTAACCTTGAACAAGAGCCACTGGTCCTCCCACTGAAATCCATGAATTTTCTAAATATTCTTGCATGCTTGGCACGTGACCATTGTAGTACCACTTGGCCTCTATCAAATAAGATTGACAGAGGTCACCCCACTAGAAAACAAGTAAACATAACATCACACTACATTATATTAGAAAATGTTTAATGGTGTGTTTAAATTAATAAGAGTTTGGATTTAGATTTAGATTTAGATCCAATCCCTCATTTGGATACACAAATATTTATTGATTTGGGATTTTAAATTTTTTCTATGCTCTAGTCATTATCTAAAATTTTAATCACTTTAAACATCTCATTTTCTTAGTATTTTTATATTGATACCTGTATGACTTTTGTGTATTTTGTTATCTCTCATTGATTGAAGAACATAGGTGAACTCATCAATTATAATTTTTATTCTTGTTTCAAATCTCCACAATTTATCTCTCTTTTTCATTTGCATTTTTTTTTAAAATATCCAAACAAAGAATTTTAAATACATAAATTTTAATATAAGATTTGAAATGCGCATCCAACTTCAACAATACAAATGCTACCTAAGATTTAATTAGAATCCTATATATGAACATGATTGAAACAAATATTGAATAGATATTACCGCTTTCTTGAGGAAAGGATTGATGTTGAAGCCTGTGTGTTTGAGGATGGCAAAAGCTACCTCATTGACAGAGTTATACAGTGCAAGAAAGCATATTTTCATATAACTTGGAAGAATGTCCATTGCATGTAGATCCCATCTACAATAAACAAAATATATTAATACATTATACATTGGCATGTACAAATTAATTAAGAATGCTAACCTGTGAACAACATGAGTGAAGAGTTCAAGTTCTTGCAATGTTCCATAAGCATCATAAATATCGTCAATTATGGTTATGAAGGAAGTGATCTTAGTCATCTCTCTTCTAAAATATGAAAGCTCAGGTTGGGAAGCCATTCCCAAACCCCAAAAGAAATTTTCTGTGGGCATGTCCCTTGCAAAGGTCAGCTTTCCTCCAAGTCCCACTTCTTTCCACCACCTTCATTTTTTAATTTATACACAAGACAAAGCACCAAACTATCAATATTTGTTTTTAAAAAACAAAGCTTATAGATGATAATAGACCTCTTGGAGTCATTCAAACATGTCATTATGCAGTCTTAAATTTTTTTTTTTTTTGGGAAACATGGTTTTAGTCCCTAAAGTATTTGCCTATGTCAACGTTGTCACTGTAGTTTTTCATTAAGGAATCAATATTGAAATTTTAGTCAACTATGGTTAATAGTCCCTATTGTTACCAAACATCAATGACACATCTTTGCCATATTACCAAACATGTTATCTTTATGAACTTTAATCAAAGAACTATAATTCTCGTGATTGAATCCTCGATAAAAAAGCTGTGAAGACCTTGACGAAAATTAGCTAGAACTATGGGGACTGAAAACTATTAGATATCTAGAACCATACAATTAAGTAAAGTAGCACAGAACATAGAAATATAAAAAAAAATAAAAAATAAACACCACACAAATGCATGGGGTGGTAATGGTAGTAGTGGTCATGGTTGTGGTAGTGGTCGGTAATCGTGGAGGTAGTCCCGGTTGTTGGTGGTCGTTGTGGTCATATAGCTCAAGTGGATGTGAGCAATATGACTTCCGTTAGATTTATTATATATATATATATATATATATATATAATTTGGCCAAAAGAAAAGGACATTTTAGATTTGTTTCCTTTACGCACCTTGATGTGTATTTTAAGTCCTGTTGATGGGTGACTTGGACTAAATTGAAATCCAAACGAGCAAATTTAAGCAATGAAAGGTTCACATCATTCCTTCTTTGGTATAAGTCAATGAACCATGGGGCCTCAAGTCTTGGTATCCTCCAGTGTAGGGGAAGCTCTAGTGCATGACTTATCATTATTGACATCTCACTGTCTTGCTGGTTCTCCTTCAGAAATTGTTTCAAATGAATACTGCAAAAATCTCTTGCTTCCTCAAGTATAGTTTCACCTTCCATTGAATGAAACGATGCTTCATACAATGATAGTATCCCCTTGATATCATCCCAGACAAAATTCCTTTTGTCATCCTGAAAACTTTTGAAAACATCTGGAAGACAAATGCATGATACGACATGTTATGAAATTATTGATTAGTCAAAACTAAAAATCAGTAGTACATTTTCATTTAGTATCGTTTTTTCTCCGTTGGAGCTGCAATGTATATGTTGCAAGGAGAGATATATTATATATGTCTGGTTTACTGTTTGTCAAAAGTTTATTTATCAAAAATCCACATGCCAAAAGTTAGTTATTATAACAAAAAAAAATAGTATACTTTGGATACATTTTATTAAAAAAAATAAAATGAAATTATTTAGAAAGTGACTCAGACCAACTTTGACCATTGAAAATTAAGGCTATATATCAAACTGACGTTTGGGTCCCGAAAGTTAACTGGGATCAAAAAAATCTTGTTTGTATAAAAGTTGTAGGAAAATATCTTTTGACTCAAATTAATTAAGGTTAGGATAGAAATTAATATATTTTTTTGGCTTTTGGCTTTTGGTTCCGGTACCTATTTATCAAAACATAAATCACATCAAGAAATAAAGTATCTAAAAATTAAAAATATACAGTAACTTTAGTTTGCAAAGATCAGTTTATATATGAAAACTTAAGTTTTGCAAATTTAATCGATACACACCAACTTAAAGTTGAATAAAAATAAAAGTAACCCAGATTAGCTTTTTGGTGAATGGAAACATTGCAAACAAACATTATCTGGAGTGAAAAAAAATAATTACCCAAAAAGTTTTAGCTGGCTTTTGAAAGTTTCCCAAAATTATCGTAACTAAATATGCCAAAGGCATATGGGTTGGATAGATATGTCAAGTAGGGTTCATCACCCCCGTGGGCTAATTAAGAAGAAGCGCTTCCTCAAGTCTTTTTTTTTTTTTTTTTAGTGTATACACCTTTCATTACTTTATATCACTGTGCTACAAACAAAAAATAAAAAAAAATTACAGTCTAATTCAGAACATACCAGATGACACATCATATCCATGTTGCCTTAAGATTCTGAACTGAAGAGCACTTCTGTGCAAGTTATTCTTGGTTTTTAACATGTGTTTACTTTTGGCAATCACATGTTGCAATATGTTTCTTATTTCAATGACGAAATGGTCAGACACTCCCAGCTTTTGCAACAAGTCGATGAATTCAAGTTTCTCCAAATCATTTGTGAGTTGGGAAATCATCATTCTAACTTGCTCCCTCAGCCCATCTCTTTCTTCTACATATGATTCTTTCTACATAACAAAACATATTACATTATCCTCGTAAGCTTGGAATATTGAAATAACACACACACACACAAGATTAAAGGGCATTTTTGCCCTACAATTATTTATTCAAAAACGTCTGATATTTAAATTTTCATATAATGTAATTTTCCTTCACCTTGTAAAAATGATGATTAGATACCCTATCATCAAAAATTAAAGTTAACTTTAACTATTAGTTAACCTAAAAAAATTTCGAAAAAAACCTAAAAATTGCAAAAAAAAACTAAAAAAGGACCTCATTGATATTAATTTTTTATAAGGTACTTATCTATAATTTTATGGGTCATTTTTTTTATAATTTTTGAGATTCTTTTTTGAAATTGTTTTGGGTCAATTCAAGGTTAAAATTAATTTTTTTTACTCATAGAGTACCAAATGTATTATTTTTAAAAGTTGAAAGAGTAAATTGTACCACATAAAAGTTTAGAAAACCAAGTGTCTTTAAGTGAATAGTTGAAGGGTAAAAATATCCTTTAACTGACTGACATACATACATACATATATAAGAAAACATAAGTGAAGGAAAAGAAAAGATTATTAGAAAGAATAAATATGTACCCCATATTCACTTGAGATTGACTGGATACGTTCATAACGCCAGCTTGAAGGTTGATAGTTTGCAGATCGGCAAAGAGTATTACAATGAACGCTGAACACTGATTGTTTTTTTTTTGTGGTGGAGAGAGCATTTTGCAGAAACAAAATGGTTTTAGACTGGGAATGATAATAGCCATTATTAGCACTTGGTCTCAGACCAAAACCTTTAGAGCTGCTGTGGATTTCATCAAAAGCGCAAGAGTTATATATACATAAACGCATAACATGATTTATATATTTTTTATTTTTTAAGTCGAAGAAGTTGGTATAAGTCATAAAAAACAAAAGAAAAGAAAAGAAAAACGTGCAATCAGTGTTTATAAAAAGGGGAATAAAACGATGAGATTCCTTAGTATGACGTATTCACTATTTTGTCGACGTTAATAGTGGATACACATGCACTGGGTTCTGCATATCATGTGGAGAATTAATTAAATTGAGTTCCCACTATTAATTAAGCATTATATTATATATATATATGAAAATATAATATAATCATACAGATGAAAAGTAATGAAAGGGGAGTCACATCAAGCTCAAAAAAGATAATCAAATTAACCAAAATAACCAAAAAAGAGCACACGTGATGCATCATTGCAAGTTGTGGGGAAAGGAGAATCCAAATTAAATGTCCCAAAATGCTTATACTTTCAATAATTTGGGTCTGGCCTCTTTCCCTATCACCTTCCTCTTCCCCATTCCTTCCCTTCATGTCTTCTTCCCCTACTTCAATAACACATCATTTTTCAATGTACTCAAACACATTCATCTTCATGAGATCTCGTGTTTAAGAGTACGATAAAGGTGAACAAGTCATTAAAACTCATAATTATGATAGTGTTTGAGAGTTTTTTTTTTTAATGGAATAAAATGGATTGGAATAGCTAAAAGTATTATATCATTGCTTGTGAAAACTTTTTTTTTAAAAAAATGGAATGGTTTAAGGTGACATTTCGTGCCATTCTTAACTATTCTAAACTAATTTTTTTTACGCCCCATTTAGAGAGTCGATAATGGAATGACATAATATGATTGACGTTGTTACACAATTACTTTCATCCTCCTTCCCCCATCTCACTTTTTCATTTTCTTCTACTCTAAAATTGAGCCTAACGCACACTTCCATCTCTTTATATCAATTTGTTTTCCCTCCTTTTATTTTTCTTTTTTAGTTTTTTTTATGGTATTTTATAGTCAACAACTATAAGACTAATCTCCCGTTTATCTTCATATATAGTGCAATTAAATGGCATGGGTAGTTTATCTTCATAGTTCTATATCTTCTTTTGTTTCCTCTAAAATCACTCTAATTATCATTTTTTTTTATGAAAAATATAGAAGTTCAACTATAAAACCACCTTACTCAAAAAAGCTACCAGGAAAAAGGGTATCAAAACCGTGCCCTGGACACGCCACATGGGCACCTATAAACTTATAGCAAATTATTCGGAGTCATCATATTCATATAGCAAGTGTGTGCTGTCTTTATCTTTATCTATATATGGATTGGAGTCAAAGAAAGCATGCTAAATGACATGTGTCAATTATCATCATCATCATCATCATAATTATTTGGAGAAAATTAATTTCTGTCCTTCTAGTTTTTTTATTTTAAATTTGGTCCCTTTAGTTTATTTTGTTTTAATTAAAGCCCCATAGTTTGATCAATTAAATACAGTAATCCCTATGGATTAAAATCCTTGAGTCTTTTCTTTTGAAAAAATAAAATTAAGAACTTTTATTTTTTAATTAAAAGATTATATAAATTTTAAATTAATTACATATTTTTTTATAACTTAAAATTTATATAATTAGGTTATTTTTTCTAAATAACTTATATAGATATATATATATATATAATTTTCATTAAAAATTAATAAAAAATGTAAACATTATATAAAATCAAATTTTCGTTTTACTTTTTCAGTTAAAAGTATTAAATTAATTTTTTTTACAAATTTTAAAAGTGTTTTTGTTTTGAAAAAGTTAATCATTCATTAATAATGTTAATATTCAAAGACTAATATATTTAGCCAATTAAATTATAAGAGCTTGATTAAAACAACATAAATTACAGGGACTTAATTTAATATCAATGAAAACTAGAAGGACCCGCAAATTAATTTTCCATCATCATTATTATGATTTGGTTATCCAAGACATCTCCACAACTAACAATAGTAAGATTAATCACTCAAAAAATATGAGCACTATTTAAAAGATTATTCTCTCCCAAATGTTGTTTTTTCACACTCTCTCTGGTCCTATTTATAGGGCAGAGAGAGAAGAATTTTTTTAATTCTATTTATAAGTTATGTCATTAAATTATAATCAAAAATTTTCTCTTTTACCCTCCATTAAATGTTAGAAAGAGAAAATATATTATTGAAATATGTATATTTAATAAGGGTAAAGTTGAGAACTTATTAAATTTTAAGACAAAGTTAATGAGTTCTAAAGTTTTTCCTTAGTACTGGTGAAATATATTAGAAGTGACCTATAAATAAAATAAGAGGAATAATGGTTTGGGTTCTTAACATTATTCCAAGTTTGATTCTTAAAAGTGTGTATTCCTCTAATCCTATTTATAAGTCATTTTTAACATATTTTACTAATATCAAGGAAAACCTTAAAACTTATTAAGTCTGTCTTAAAATTTAATAAGTTCTCAACTTTACTCCTATTAAATATACATATTTTAATAATATATTTTCTCTCTCTAATATTCAATGGAAACTAAAATAAAAAATTTATGATAAAAATTTAATGATGTGACTTATAAATAGAATCAAAAAACTCTCTTTCTATCCTATAAATAAGATCAAAGGGAGTATCATGTATGTGTGACACCAACTTCTTGTTGTTGTTGTTGTTGACAAAGAAGAAATTAGTTGTGCAATTTTAATATTATATAGCTTTATATTGAAAAAAATTAATTTTTTACCCCTCAAGTTTTAACTTGACTAACCATAGCCCTTTAGCTATGATTTGATATGACACGGTCCTCAAAGTTTCAGAGACATCTAAAATTTCAATCTCTATCATAAGTGAAAGTTTATTATCCTTTATGAGTGATATGACATGGCACAAATTGTCTGCCAACTCAACTGCATGTCAAACTTCACATCAAAATTGAAAATTACAAAGTAAAACGTGTTTTTGGAGATCAAAGACATAAGAGAGCATGAGTGAGAATGGAGAGAAACTGAGTGAAAAGCAAGGAAAGGAGCTAGAATGCGAGAAAAAACAATGAACAATAAAAAATGCAAGAAATCAAAAAGCAAGAAAGCGAAAGAACTCTCAATTGATAGGTTGTAGATTATGATATTAATTTATAGTAGTCAAAAATAGGGGTGCATATGGGCCGGCCGGACTGAGCAGGACCCTGCCCAAGGCTCAACCCAAAGAATGAATAGGTTGCAAAATGTAGCCCGATACCGAGTCCTGCCGGCAAATGCCCTATTAGTTTGGGCTAAGCAGAGCTGGTTGGGCAATTTTAGACCACCCTGCCCATAAAATCACAACCCTTTTCATCATTTCAAAATAAAACTATCACAAATTAACAATAATAACCCTATACATTAACTCAAAATAGCATTCATAAAGCCATAAACCATAAATCCACAATAACAACCACAATATTCAATTATCCATAATTCAACATTTAACTTGAAATCTAAAACTACCACAAGTCTTGGCACAATATCAAATTATCCATAATTCAATCTAAAATAATAGCTATAATTCAAAATAACAAAAGCTTGGAGCATCATATGAGAAACAACAATTTCAAAGCGTAGGCTCTAATTCACAAAAGCCTCTTCCCAATTCCCAACCTGCATAAATGGAAGAGGAAAAATATGTCATAACTAGACAGAAAAATTGCAAGAACATACATGAAAATTTAAAGAAAAATGGGAACCAAAATATGAGAGAATTAACAACAATAATATATAAGTTTGCCAAAAAATAAGCAAGAAGTCATAGAAAAGTTAGCAAGAAATTAACAGAAAAATTAGCAAAAACACTACTTCTAAAGAAACACTTCAATTAGCACTAGCAGTTGCATTCTCCTGTCCAAATGTTGCATCTGAAGACCAAAAAATAATTACATTAATATAAAAACTAAAGTAAGGGGTGTACATGTGCATGTGTGAATTATTAAACTTTAGAAAAAAAATATTACTTGTAAGTTGAATGATATTTTCTATCTCATCAAAGTTATCAAACTCTTGAAGCTTATCAACCAACTCAGAGAGAAATTGCCCACTTTGCAACCAATTTTGTCCACAAATCAGTGCTTCCATCATTTTAGGAGATAGAGCTCCTATATTGATCAACTACATGTCCACCAGTACTAAATGCAAACTCAAAAGCCACTGTAGAAACTAGCATAGCTAATACATCTCATGCCATGTAGGAGAGAATTTATATGTTTCAAAGTTCGAACTTTAAACTAAAAAAAAAAAAGGTTTGAATTGGCACTGTAGAAACTGACTATGACCGTAACCAATTCCCTATCACTTTCAATAAGTATGAACTCTAAATTAAAAATAATAATAATTAAAAAAATTGGGCTGGGCTAAACAGGTTGGGCTGCATGACTTGCCCACTGCCCAACCCTGCCCGCATATTGTCTAGCCCAAACATGTACAGAACATTTCAAGCTCTTTTTTTAAGTCGGGCTGGACAAAAAATAACTAAATTTGGGCAGGCATACTAAGTAATCAAGCATCATGAATACCCTCAGTCAAAAGTCTTCAAGAAACCAAAATTTTTGATGATATAAGGCTATAAAGTAAACTTGACTTACCTAGGATGATTCAAAGGTAAGTTTTGGATGGATTGGATAAAAATATAAAATGATGAAAAGATTACAATACATATAATTTTTTGTTTCTTTTTTTTTTTCTGATTAGAAAATTAAGGCTAAGGCCAAAAGAAAAAAATTGCAACATTGGCTCCCCTCATGTTTTATAATTCTAACTTTTTCCCCTTATACTTCTTGTCCATTCTCCTCCAATTTAATGCAAAGCAGGGGATTTTGTCTGTGGCAGCAGACCGGGAGCAGAATCTTCGTACCCAGAGATTCGGTTCTGGGGAACACATTGTGAACTGTGAAGGCGGCGATATGTTAATTTTTTCTCCCTATGAACAAATTAATATCGTTAATTGTGTAGAGGGAGTTGGCTTCTCTCCTCCTAGGGAAGCCCTCCGCGCATTCATCGAAGAGGGACAAAATTTGAATCGTTCTGATTAGATAATCTAAATTTAATATTTTAAATTTTAAATTTTTTAAAATAAAAAATTGCATAAATTTTAATAAATTTATTTATCTATTTATACAGAAATATTTAAATTAAATAATCTGTAGTTAATATTAAATATTTTACAAATTGTCTTCCAGATATATTTAATATCAAAAATTTAATAAATTTGTTTACCTATCTTTATAGTAAAATTTAATATAAATGGTCCATATTTAATCTCAAATATTTTATAAATTAATTTTTCAATATATTTGAAAATTTTTAATAAATTTGTTCACCTGTTTGTACAGTCTGTACAGTACAAATTTAAGATAAATGCTCCATATTATAATATCAAATATTTTACAAATTAATTTTTCAAATATATCTGAAAATTTTTAATAAATTTGTTACCTATTTGTACAGTTCAGATTTAATATGAATGATTCATATATAATATAAATATTTTATAAATTGACTTTTCAGATATATTTTGAACAACATAATTCAATATTAAATTTTTTTATATTTTTATAAATTAAATATAGACTATTCATATTAAATCTAGATTATTTAGATTGGTAAACATATTTATTAAAATTATATAATTTTTTATTTTAAATATATAAAATAAAAAAATAAAAAAAATTAAATTTGAATTGTCCAAATCAAATTTAATAGGGACCGTTAGGAAGAGAAAAATCAAGTATGTTGTAGAGATGTTAGTAGTGTCTTGTATTCCTTTCTTTTTCTTTTTTTTAATTTAGAGGGTAGGCACAAATGGCTTGAAATTATAAATGAAATTAAACCCGTAACTTCCAATTTATAGGAAAGCTTACATGTTATTAGACTGTAAAATTATTGGTGTCTTGTTTTCCTTTTCATGAGCAAAGTTGTAGGTTTTTTTTTTCCACTGTTGTTGCAAATTTTCACTTTTTAAAATCATTTGTTGTAGTTTCGTTTCAAATTCTCTTCACTTTTCTCATATATCATAATTCAGAAGTGGTGCAAGTGTGCCTTTTACTATCATCAACTCCCAGTTTTTTAGAAGTTTTATTAAAAACCTCTTTGGGCTCGGGCCAAAGTTAAAAGATGGTGTAAACGTTATTATTATTTTTTATTACTTTGACAAGACAGAAATCAACAGTGCAGTTTTAGTTTTATACTCCCTCCATAAAAAATAAAATGTATTTTTTGAGAAGTTAGATATTAAAAAATATAAGGCATTTTTAATTTTTTGATGTGTAATTATAGTCTTTTTTTAAAAAGTGCTCTTATTGATAATAACTTTATATTTATTGTAGGGTATTTAATAGAGATAAATATAAAAAGATGGGGTTAATTGAAAAATAAGTAATTACTTTATTTAAAAGTGAGATTTGATTAAAAATGTCTTACATTTTTTAAAAGAAGGAGTATAACTTTATATTAGGAAAAATTAACTTTCGCTCCTTCAACTCTTATTACTTTTTTTAACATTCAAGGACGACTTTTGGGAAACATTTAACCAAGCGTAGGGGTATATTAAGCAAACTGATCATGTCTGATGAGTGAACCATTAATCTAATGATCTCCGATTTCTGAATATGTGAACTAGGAAGCATATATATTGCAGTTTAATCACCCCGATTTCCTGACGTTCACATAAGAATGTTAGCCTCAAATGTTTCATGTCTTAGTACCAAATAATAAACTTAAAAGCCAGTTACAACATGCTTAGATATAGATCACACTTTTATATTGGTCATTCTTGCTCTTGAAATTTGAAGTTGATCTTCTAATGTTCTCACTTCAGAGTTTAGATTCCAACTGAACCAGCTGTTTTAACTTGTATCTTCATCATTCTCTTGAGAATTGATAGATGTCAACCAATCTTGTCAAAACAAAGAAGATTTCAATTGAAGACATGGATCTTGATGTTTCTTTCCTCTTGAATCATGCACTGTTGCCTTTGGTGCTTCTGCTTCTGATTTCAGAATTGAAAAGGACTCATATCCCCATTTGCTGAGATCTAGATGTACTTAATGATAAACATCTTTCATGATAATGCAACCAGTACTCAATTAAAGATGGTTTAGTATACCGTTGTCAAATGGATGTGTTGAATTTGTTTTTATTTTTGGTTCAGTTTTGGATTTTTTGTCCTTTTAGCACTTGAGGTTAAATTGCTGGCTGAGGAATATTACCTTATGAAGTATTTTGAACAGTCTAGCGTTAATTTTCTTTCCTCTTATGGATATGGCATCCTTTCATAATCTGAAGCCAGAAAATGCATATTATGTTTCATGCTGGTGGCAGAGGAAGAGGTCAGGGCAGAGGCTGGAGTCGGCGAGTTGCTGGCGAGGAAGTAGAACAATGGATGGAGAGATGGCTGCACATTTCAAGTCTGAAGATGACAATGACATGGAGATTCACAACAATGGAAGCATGGAAATTGAAGTTGATTTAGGGCTTCAGATCTGTTATATATGACAGACCCATAGTTGTTAGAGATACTAAGAAATGGACGAGATTGAATGCAATGAGGCTAGTTTTAGGCTAAAAGTTGAAATAGAGCCAAGAATATAGATCGGGTTATATGAATTAGCTTGAATAATCAATCATGAGGGTTAGATTGAGTCAAAAAAAATTAATTTAAATAAAAAATAAATTTTTTTTTGCTCGAACCATATAACTCATGAGTCATATGGGTTAACTTTAATAGATTAGGGTTGACCCATTTAATCCATAGTATTTTTTAAAAAAGAAAAATTTTGTGAATATAAGTTATATTAGACATGACCTATTTAGCTTGATAAATTCATATATTTTATATAATATTATAAATTATTATTTTGATATATTTAGAATAAATAGTAAAGGAATATAAAATTGAAACTCATTATTTAAATCATTTTTTAAATTAAAAAAATTAAAAAATAAATAAAATGTGTTGACAAATTGGCCCATTTAACCTATCAATCCTTAAGAATTGTGTTGGAATTTTTTTAACTCATATAAAAATGAGTTAAACTCAATCCAACTCACTTTTCTTTCAACTCATATAATTCAAATTAGTCCTTATTCTCACTTTTATTTGAGAGTTTGGTTTCAGTTAGATGTATGTATGGTAGTACGACATCACATTCTCATGGATTAGTCATCCATTTAATTTTTCCTTCAAATTGTGGAATTCTCTGAAGCAGCTTTTATCGCATATGGTATTAACCATCTTTTTATGTGAGTTTTTTCCCCAAAATATATGATTGTTAGTACGTGCGATTCTTTAGATTATTCTTGATAGTTGGCACTAGGTCAGTAGATCTCCTGTCTTCTTGTTTTTTTTTTTCTCTCTTTTCTCGTCAATGTTATCCATTGCATGTATATCCCATTTACAATAAATGAAAAAACAAATAAATTTATATACTTAACTTTATATATTTATCATACTTGTTTTTAATTAAATCAAGGCATGTGAATTTTTATAAATTATTTAGTTTATAATAAATTTTGTTATTAATTTATTAACATATTAAAATTTACTTTTCATGATTTAATTAGTTATAAATATATTAAATATATAAAACTAAATATATAAGTCTTATCCTAAACAAAATATATTACATTATTGGAGAGGCCGGGAGGAGTTACATACAGGGGCGTGTGTGTGTAACCTGTGAACCGCATAAATGAAGAGTCCAAGTTCCTGAAATGTGACATAAACGTCATAAATATAGTGTATTAGGAATATAATTACATGTTAGTAACTATTATGGTTATGAAGGAAGTGATAATAGTAATTTCTCTTCTAAAATATGAAAGCTTTCCCAAACCCCAAAAAAGTTTCATGTTGACCTATCCCTCTTGAAAAACTCAGCTTTTTTACATCTCTCATTTTTAATTTATTTCCACCATCTTCATTATTTAATTTAAAAAAAATACAATCATCATTTTTTATAGTTTTATCAAATTTTATTTTTAATCTCTATAATTTTTTTTAATATCTTTAATCTCTATAATTTTAAAAAGATTAGGTGACATTTATTCTTTTAAGTCCCTATAATTTTAATTTTTTGGTGTTTTTATTTTTCTAGAAAGACTAAAAATACTAAAAAAACTATAAGGATTAAAAGAAAAATCTGATAAAACTATAGGAATCAAAAATTATGTTTTTTCTTTAATTTATTCACAAAACCATGCACCATTTTTTAAAGTTAATGCCATCAAACCTCATTGCTAGTGTGTTTACCAACATCAACCTCAATTGCTAATAATCACTAATGATTAATGCCAATCCTTACCACTCACTACTATTGGCTATTGTCATCAACTACCAACATCAATTGTCACCATTTGTTGCATCAATTAACCATTATTACTCATCACTAGTTAATTATCACAAGCCACCATTGTCTACCACCAATAGCCAGCACTAGCTATTACCATTAATTATTATTATTTAATATTTTTAAAATTAGACTAGATAACAAACTTAAAAGGTTAATGGGTCATGATTCTTATAATTTAATCGGCTATATATAATGAAACTCAAGACATAATAATTTATTTAAAAATATTATTTAGATGCATATATATATATATATATGAAACAAAACATTAAAAAATACCGATAATGTCATTCTTAGTTTAAAGTTGTTCAGCCACAACCTATTAATTACATTTCAATTTCCTCACTTTTTTCATACTTATATTTTTTATCCTTATTTGTCCTTTTAAAGCAAATTAATCTTCAATTTCTCTAAAATTTAATTGAGATACTATCAGTCAATAAATCATACACTCAACTTCACTATTATAACTCAAAAGGAAGTTAACATTAATAATTTTAAGCAAAAAAAAAATTCCTATTATAAAATGATCAAAACACATTAAAATGGTCTTATCTAAAGAGACGCAAATAATATAATAATATTTGGTGCCAAAATTGCAATATCGGCAATTATGCAGAGAGAAGTCCCATATTGATTAGTATAAGATATAAATCATCCTATATAAAAACCTGGAGCCATTCACCGCACGTTGAGCTGGGTAATGCTAGCTTGTGACCCAAGTGGGAACATTAAAGTGATTGAACACGGGTCCGGCATCACCGGGTCGGGTTGAAGGATGCAATTCGCTGGCCTGTCCGTTCCAAGTGGAGAGATGAACCATGAGTCCTAAGCGAAAGCTTGAGTTTCATGGTTCCTAGACGAGAGGGCACTGCGTGAGGCTGGTTTCACAAGAGCAGCGATAACCTCTGGCTCGTTGCAGTGGAAGGATTACAGGCTGCTGCTCCTCTAGCCCACTGCGGCCCGGTGAGCCTAACTACTTGAACCATCACTTTTTTATCTTTTGACCCCACAGTGATGCTCTGTTTCTGATCTCTGCCATTTTTGCAAATATTCACGCCTCCTAGTCTTTGGATTTTCCGACGAGACACAGATGCATGTACACACACACACACAGAGACGGCATTCCACCTGGCAAGAGTACATAGCTGAACTGTAGATTATACTCTGAACCAACACTGCAATGTTATGGCCATCATTAGTTGATATCTGAAACAGTAAGTACTAGGAGTTTCACAAGCACTGCAGTGTTAGACCGCTGTAACATAAAAAGAGAGAAGGGCTTCTGAAGCACCAAGACATGATGAAACAAACACGTCAAAAATTGAAGTTGAAATAAGAATGCCTAGCCTCAAATGTTACATGTGAAGTTGATCGCTCTTTATATATACTCTCTTGCGACACGAAGTTGACCTTCTAAGGTTGTCATCAATTTAGAGTTCAGACTCGTTTGCATTGAAGTACCATGACATCAACACTCTGAAAGTATTGCAAAGCTTGCAAATTGGCAGAGAACAAGTGAAGCATTCCACCAGCAAAACATGGATTTGCCCATTAGTTAGCGTAGCTACTCTCCCAACTCGTCCATCCGAAAACACAGCCACAGAAGTTGATGATTATGATGATGAAAGTTGAAGTTAGTAATGAAGAGAGTTATATTGGACTTGGGGCTTCAGAGTTATGACAGATCCTTTGTTGTTAGGCGGATGAGATTGAATGCACTCAGGTTAGTTCTAGGCTAAAACTTGATAGTTGTATATTTAGTTTTTGTTTTTAAAATTGTTTTTAGTTTTTGAAAATAAAAGAAACACACTTTTAAGTATTTTAAATTTAAATGATTTTAAAACTATTCTATTTTTTGCATTATTTAAATTATTTGTAACTTGTGTTTACGGGCATCAATTTCAATTATTAATCATTACCATCGATCATTGTCAATTCTTATCGACCACCATTATTGGTTGTTACTATCCACCATTGATCATTGCCATTTATTATGCCAGCTAACCATCATTAGCCATTATCCTTTAACTATCACCAACTACCATTGTTAGCTATTATTAGCAGCCACCAACAATCATCACCAATCATTACTATTAGTTACAGTTGTATATTATTTCAAAAATTGAACTAGACAAATAGCATAAAAGGCTAAAAAAATAATTTAATTACTAGCATAAAAGTCACAATTCTTATGGTTTGGTCAGTTATACTAACAATCAAATCAAAGATAAAATAATTTAATTAAAAATAATATTTAAATGCACACATAGATAAGAAATAAAACATTAAAAAATACCAACAATATAATTCTTAGTTTAAAGTTGTTTCGCCACAACATATTAAGTTTTAATTTCCTTATTTTTTTTCATACACACACATATTGTTTACCTGTTTTATCCTTTTAAATTGAATTGATTTTCATTTTCTCTATATTTTAATTGATTTAATGTAAATTAACAAAGCAAGCAGTCAAAGTTTTATTATTACAATAAAAAAGGAAGTTGATATTAATATTTTTAAATTGAATATTTTTTTCACTAAATGATCAAAATACGTTAGAATGGTGTTCTCTAAATGGACACAAATAAAAATATTTGGCCTAGAAGAATTTTAACCTCCGGGTTTTTTAAGACCTCTTTCTGGTTTTGATAAATGGGAAGTTACTAAAAAGAATTTCTTAGAGAGCTGATGAAATCCCTGAAAGCAGTTTGCTCTGGAAGGATACAGCTAGCAGCTATAGTAATCTAGGAAATCTTCTTTTCCCAGCTTAAGTTTCTTAAAGTTAGTTTATCATTCAACCAATTACACACACACACACACATATATATGGTGCAAAACTTGTAACTTTAACAACTATTTAAAAAAGTCTCACATCGACTAGTACGAGGAACATACTATATAAAAGTCTGACAGGAATTTTAGCCCGCCGAGCTGGGTGGCGCTAGCTTTTAACCCGAATGGGGGCATTAAGGTAGTGGAATACGGTTTTGGCATCACTGTGTTGGGTTGGAGGATGCAATTTGCTGGCCTGCCCGTTCCAAGTGGAGAGCTGAGTTATGGGTCCTGCACGAAAGCTTGAGAGACTCGTGGTTCTTCGACGAGAGGGCACCGCGTGAGGCTGGTTTCATAGAGCAGCGGCAACCCCTGGCTCCTTACAGTTGAAGGATCACAGGCAGCTGCTTCTTTAGCTCATTAAGCCCGGTGAGCCTAGCCGCTTGAACCGCCACTCTTTTTTAAAGCGATGCTCTGTTTCTGGCCAATATAACCAACATCAATGAAAATGCTTGGAAATTGACATAGTTAACTATGAATCCGACGGAGAAGAAAACCAACCACAGAATATGTTGAATTTAGTTTCATATTTTTTTTTGTTGTCAAATTGATATATGTTGAGTTTGCTTGTTTTGGTTCAGTTCTTACTATTGTTTTGAGCCTTAGCAGTTTAGCACTTGAGGTGAAGCTGAGGAATGGAACCTTCTGAAGTATTCTGAACCGTTTGGTGTCATATAATTTGCAGCCAGAAAGGAAGTAGAACAATGGATTGAGACATGACTGCAAATGTCAAGCTTGAAGATGATCATCCTACTGATTTGTTGAAGAAAGTTAGTGAAGGATATCGATAAAGAAGACGAAAACTTTGATGAAGAAAGTTAGTGATGGAGAATTACTTAGAGTAGATTTAGGGCTTCAGAGTCATGACAGATCCTTAGTTGTTATGGAGACTAACTTACGAGGAGGTAGATGAGATTGAAATACAGTCTGGTTAGTTTGAGGCTAAAAGTTTAGCGTTTTCATTTCAGTTAGAAATCTGTATGGTGGTATGATATTATGTTATCATGAATTAGTTTTATAAAGCATGATAAAAACACATGATAAATTGAAGTTCAAGTGAGGATACTAGCCTCAAATGTTACATTAGGTTTAGATAGATCACAATTTATACTGACAACTCTTGCTCTTGCAACATGAAAGCTGATCTTGCAAAGTTCTCACTTTAGAGTTCAGACTTTGATTGAACCAGCTGATTCAACTTGCATCCTCATCATTCTCTGGAGAACGGATCGATGCCAACCAATATTGTCAAAGCTAGAAGATATTTCAATTCAAGACACGGATCTTGATGTTTCTTTCTTCTGAGTGATTCACTGTCACCTTTGGTTCTTCCATTTGTCGAGATCTAGATTTACTTAATGGTAAGCATCCTTCATAATAATGCAATAAATGCTCAATCATAATTTTGAATGATATAAAGATTCATTAAATGTTTTTGTCCATCTGCAGTATCATAGATTATGGACTGGGATCCTTTTGTCAAATTGATATGTTGAATTTGCTTGTTTTTGTTTTTGGTTCAGTTGGGGTTAAATTGCTAGCTGAGGAATGTTGCCTTATGATATATTTTGAACCGTTCGATGATACATTTCCTTTCCTTTTCTAAATATGGCAACCTTTCATAATCTGAAGCCAGAAAATGCATATCATGTTACTGATACACTGAACAACCATGACATGCACACTCACAGCAATGAAAGCATAGAAATTGAAGTATATTTAAGGCTTCAGAGTAATATATGACAGATCCTAACTTGTTAGGGAGACTAGCTAACTAGGAGGTAGATAAGATTGAAATGCAGTCAGGTTAGTTTTAGGCTAACAGCTGTGAGTTTTCATAATGGTAACAAGTCCTTCAAATTAGGCCAAAACATATGATTGTTACTTTAGAAAGGGAACCTGAATCCTTGTCCGAAATGGAGGTTAAAAAGCATGACAAGATAATTCAAACAAGTTCATGCAATTCTTTAGATTATTTTTGGTATTTGGTACTCTGTTCATCTTTTTGTGTCACTGTTCAATGTGAGTAATGCTGAATTCACACCTAGTCTTTGTGTCTCTGAAGTGAAGATTGATGAACAAGTTCTTCATAGGAATATATGGCATAAAATGAGTGAGTGTCTGGATTCCACGTTTAGCAAATTAACTTAAGTTTATTACTAAATCTACTTTGATCAGACTATTGTTTAGCTTATTTTGGGCAATTTTTAAAACTCCATTTTCAGCGCCAAAATCCTTTCCAATTGTCTATTTGAAAGAAACACAAGCTGGTCTTGCCTTTGCATTGAATGTTTTGATCAGTTTGAAAGTACACCCAAAATCCTTACCATAATACTCTCAAATTACATAATAATATTTTACAAAAACGAGCATTAAAAATATAAAATGGCATTGGGGAAATCTCTAGGTTACACTGATTTTTTTAATGCATGAAAATTTTATTTTTGTTCAAATAAAAAATGACTCAAAAAATATTTGGAGAGAACAGGAGGCCCTCTACATTAGAATATATATGTAGAAAAGATTACCAATTAGACTATTTAATTGAAAAGCAAGATTTCTAATCAAATGGCAGCAAATAATTTTGAATTAAAGTTTAAAACTCTAAATTGCAATTCAAGTATCAAAA
This sequence comes from Prosopis cineraria, assembly GCF_029017545.1. Taxonomy (NCBI): domain Eukaryota; kingdom Viridiplantae; phylum Streptophyta; class Magnoliopsida; order Fabales; family Fabaceae; genus Prosopis; species Prosopis cineraria. Next base: position 22,070 of record NW_026556515.1, read on the forward strand.
TTCCAAAACAACTCTTGCCTACCCGTTCGGTACTGATTTTTTTTTTTTAAAGGGCACCTTTTTTAGGGCAACGGTTATTGTGCCATTTTATATTTTAAACACATATATCCATAATTGTCAAACTATCAAGTTGATTCTATAAATTTAACGTTTTTATATTTTTAACTTATAAAATCGTGTCAACTTGCTCATAAACTTAAGCTAGATACAAACTTGGTTAAGCTCCTGAGTTTATCTCCAAGTTTATCATTTTCATGTTTATAACTTACAAGATTATGTCAACTAATTCATAAACTTAAACTAGATGCGAGCTTAATTAAACTTGTTAAGCTTGCCTTTTTTTTTTATTTTAGTTAAGCAAGTGAAGTATATGCTTTGAAGAATCCAATTCATAAAAGTTGTAGGACTTATTTCAAAAGAAAAAAAAGACTTGAAATGCAAAAACTAACATTAATAAAAAAAGTACAAAAATAATTTCCCCTATTTAAAATTTTTATATCTTATATATGATAATTTTTCAATGTAAATGGGTTTAATTTTAATGATTTATATTTTTAATATATGTAAATTAAATTACAGTCATATTTTAATAATTATTTATTAATAGAGGTAAACTCTTATAAGTTTACAATCTGCATTTGAGATATGAGTTTATATTCTTGTTATGAATTTATTTAAACTTGCAAGTTTAACAACCTTGCATATATCACATAAAAATTATATGACAAATATATCAAAGTATAAAATATATTAAAATAGATTAAAGGAAATTTTTTCCCTTCAACTATTCCTTCAAGAGTATTTAATTTTCTAAACTTATATGTAATGAAATTTTTCTTTCAACGTTTGAAAATGGTGCACTAGATAGCCTATTATTAAAAAATTAACTTTGACTATTAATTAACTAAAAAAATTACAAAAAAGATATAAAAAATTATAGAAAAGGCACATAAAATTGAAAATAAACCCTATAAAATTAATATTGATTAATTCCTAAAATAAGAAAATTACAGGAAATAATGGATTGAGTACTATGCCATTTTAAAAAATAACTTTAACCATTATTTGACTAAAAATAAATGGAATAAATTGAAAACATAAAGCTAAAAATAAGATGATTAAAATATGGGGAGGGATAGATGAATCATATTCATAAGAGAAAAATATAATTTAATTTATGACGTTGAAAATTATAATTTATGAAATTTTTGGAGGATGTGATGAATCTTACAATTCTGATATATAATATTGAGTTTTATCATGCTTACTAAAAAGGAAAATGATAATTTAATTTATTTTAATTTTAATTTTTACAATCTATTTCATTTATATATCTTTTCTAGCAATCAAATGAAATATTAGGGTTTTGCTTGTGGTGGTGAAGAAAGCATTTTAAAGAGACTACACTTTGGGGCAAGGCTAGTATGTGAATTAGAGCCATTAATTAGCTCTTCTTCTATGTTACAGAAAAACCTCTCACACGCACGCACGCACACACGCACGCACGCAAAACTAGATTTAAATATTTCATTTGTTTGTTGTGCCCGGGGCACTATTTTAAATAGTAACGCCTCACAAAACTAGATTTAAATATTTCATTTGTTTGTTGTGCCCGGGGCACTATTTTAAATAGTAACGCCTCTGAAAGTAGAAATGAAAATACGGGTGAGCCCGGCCTTTAAAAGCTTGAGCCCTAAAGCCTAATTTTTTATTTTGAACCTTATTTTTTAAGCCCGGCCCTTATGTGAAGGGCTCAAGGTCGGGCTCGAAAGCCCTTTTTCAAAAAATAAAAAAATTAAAATTAATTTAAAATTCTCATAATTTAAATCTAGAAGTCTAGTAATAAAATTTAAATATTGGTTAAAAAATAGTTCATTTTTTATAAATACACACACATAATAATTATAAAAAAAATAAAAAATATCATAAATTTTATACTATACACTAATATTTATTAAATTAATTTTAGAATAAATTAAAATTAATAACAATATAATGCGTGTAGGATCAAATGAGCACGTCATTAGTTTCAAATACGTGTGCCGCCGATGATGATGATGATAATGATGATATAACAGGGCTTGAAAGGCCGTCAGGGCCCGCACCTTTTTTTATAGAGCTTATCTGGGACAAGCTCTCAAGTCCGATTACTTTTAAAAAAAAATTAAAGCCCGAACTTTTATTTAAATAGAACTTCCAAATCCGACCCTCTAAGCCCAACCTTTATTCTCAACTCTATCTAAAAGGGATAATAATAATTTCAAAAATTCTCAAATATTATATTCATCTCTTTTGCGTTAAACAAAATATAATATTGTGTTATATAAAAGTCAAGAATAAATAAAGGTCCCAAATCCACTTGTGAATAATATATTAAATATATAATGTACAATTTTTGTTCTATGCTTTTCTTGAAGTTATATATTTTAATTTTTTTAATTGAAAACCATATAAAAATCTTGCAAGAAATAACTCCATCATGCTATATCAGAACTTAACAAATTTCTACACATTAAAGATTGATCGTAAAAACTCTTGGTGTCAAAAGTATTGTGGGACGCCAGATGAACAAACCACTTTACACATTTAATTATTTCATTTGCTTCCTTATAGGCTGTAAAAAGGTGACAATTCAGCAGTTTTACATAACAATATCTCTAATATTTTTGTATTGTATTATTCAGTGAATAATTCTGGGAGAACTCATTTTTAATTAGAACTAAAACTTCAAGAAAATTAGGATAAATGTTAACTTTCTGCAGCTTGCCATTACAATATACGATGAGGCCTTTTAAGAATTTCCATGAGTCCTGTCACAGTGCTAGGATAGTATCTAGTGTGTGTGTGTATATATATATAGCAAATTCCTTTAATTATACAAGTTGTTTTTTTTTTTTTTTTGGTGTCGAATAATGCCTCCCACAAGCCGTCGCGCTATTGCAGTTCACTCAGCCATTTATGTCAAGTCTAATCTCCACCGTACTTTGGTACCATTTAACTTGTGGCTTTTAATTTCTAGCGATGCTTAAAGTCAAAGAGCTCAATGTCATTTAAAGGTTGGGATAGTTGGTTATGGCATGGGTGCTGATAAAGTTAGTAATGTCTCTATCATGAGTATCATTATTGGAATAGAAATTTGCACATTTAAAAAAAGAATTTTTTATGACAAGTCAAAATCAATAGAAATTGAATTATAAAGCCAGCTTGCACGCAAAGCTGCAGGAAAACCCAAAAAGGTCAGTAATTAAACACGTGCTGAGGACCCACACGAGCACTCACATGTATAAATCTAATAAGGGGAAGGGACAAATGAAGCAAGCTATTTCAATTCAAATCAAAGTTAGTGCGCTTTCTACTGTATTTTTTTTTTTTTTGGCTAAAACTAAGTTAGGTTTAATGGAAAAGTGACCGATAATGAAATGGAACGAGTCATGTAGATTATAAATTCTAATGAGATGCTGATTGACATATACCCGTGTTTGATTGCAGTAACGAGGGAAATGATCATCACGAAGGGGGGAAAAATGTGAATGTGGTGGGTAATTCTATCACTTCACAATGGCACCGATCAAGTGGAAAAAGCTCAATTGAAAAATCAAAAAGTAGGTGTTATGCCTAGTGACATCTTGCCATTCCATGTGGCTTTTGTATTCCAACTTCCAAGCAGCAATACATTAACCTGTCAACTTCTAAGGGGCCTGCACGGATAAAGACAGGTCAAATATCCTATTCAAGAGAGTTATCAATCAATTAAGTCATTTTATTTTTATTTTCTATGTAATTCTATCTTGTGATATGTGGCGATAACCTATTTTTGCCATGGATTTTTTTTTTTTATGTCCGAGGCAAAAAGACTTGTTGGCTTGGCTTTGGGATTTGAGTGTGGAGGGTTGTGCCCTCATTGTCAGGCATGCTAGAAGAACTGATCCTCAAAGTGAATAGTAGATCAAACAATTATGTGAGTTCTCAAGGTTTTTTACCACAATTTTTTTAAAATGTCAATACTAAATGAGAAATTAGGAATATGCTGAAAAATGTATGAGGTCTGATTGCATTACTAGTGAGAAAATACAATTGATGCTCCATTGATAGGAGGAAAAAGCAAAGTAAATAACATAAAAAGTTCAAGGTGTGATAACAAAAGGGATCGCACTAGGCAAACTTTGGTTACGTTGAGTCAATTATTTAAGTTTCTCGCTTGACAAGTTGATTTGTTAAATTGTTGAGATTGTATCAAGTTTGAGAGCCCTTTTAATTACATGCTCATGGCCTTATATAGAGAAATTAAAGGAAAGGATGCGCTCCTTTAATTTCAAATTTTGGCGCAAAGAGGAGAGCAAGTGACTGTCCATGACATAAGAGCTTCATGGGTGAGGCAGGCACACCACTTTGTTTGGGAAGTAGAGAGAGTAGGATGAGGCTGAGTCGCTCTTTCCATTTAACTTCTAAAACCTATTAAACTTTTTATATTAAATGCATATGAGAGTAGTCTGTTTTATCAAAATAACTTAAATCATCTGATTAAATACACTATAAACTTTATATATTTTTAATTTATAAATGTGGAACTTTCCTTGACTCCTTTATCCCTAATAAGTCCATCTAATACTAGGCTCATATCTCCTCTGGTCTGATTTCTGCCTTATTATTTGTATCCTTAGGCCAAGACAGATCTAGTCCGGACATAACCAGAGGTATCTTGCACATTTTTAGTAGCAGCGTGTGTATACTATACGTCATCTAAATATAAATGTACTCCTTCCGCCTTTTTTGTAACATATGTTAACATTTTTACATAAGTTAATAAAGTTAGTTAAAATTAATAATTTCTTATAAAATTTTAAAATTACCCTCAACAAAAGCCACTAGTTACAGTAGAAGTTTATTTGATAATTAGTTATGAAATTTCAAGAAACATTTGGTTGCTGGAAATGATAAAAAATAATAGAATAGGTTAAAGAAATGAAAACAAAAAATAAATTAAATTACTTTCCCCAACATTGTAAATATGATAAATGTGAACACTATATTTTATCTGGATATTTTTCTTAATTTAATAAAAATAATAATAAATAACTAAAAAATATAAAAATATAAAAATAAAATTTAATCTTTTTAGGATTATATTTTCAAAAAATATAATAATGATAATTTAACAAAATAAAAAATCTTGCTTGAATTTAAAAAATAAAAAAAGAGATCTCTTTCAAATTATCCCAACCATTTAAGAATATTGAGAGTCTACTTTTGAGAGTCAACTTTTCTCTCCTCAAATCTTATTTTCATTTAAATATTATATATATATATATATATATATGTATGTATGTATGTATGTATGTATGTATGCATGCATGCATGTATTATTAATAAAATACAAGAAGAAGAAAGCTGGATGAAACGTTGATTCTTAAATGGGCAGTTAGCACACACAAGCAGAAACATGCATGCACACGAGAGAAACAAAAACCTACAAAGGCACACACACGCAACACATAAAAGAGAAAACACACGCACGTATACTTTCAGCCATGCAGCAAAAACATCAGAAATAGAAACACAAAACACCAGCAAAGCAACATGCACAGTAGGAAAACACAAAGCAAAAAACGTAGTCATGCACACTGAAGAAGCACACACAAAACACAGAAACAGAACCCGACACGCTAGCTAATGCATACAGAGGAAAAATGCACAAAACAAAAACAGCCACATGAAAACAGAAAAAATAGAGCATAAAAGAGAGAACAGAGCCAGAGATGTAGGAGGACGAGAAACTAAAAGAAAAATAGAGTACAGAGGGAGAGAAATGAAATGCAGAAAAAACAAAAAAAAGAGAGCACGAGAATGAGAGCAGAAAACTGAGGAAGCTTCAGCGATAAAGCACAGAAGAAAACACCAAGAAAAGAAGAGGAGAAAATCGAGAGGGAGAGACTGATAATGGATTGGAAAGGATGAAAAATAGAGCAAAAGAGATGGATCCAAGACAGAGAGAAAGAGAGAGCACCGAGGAGGGAGACTAATCCGAAACAGGAAAAAAGAGAGAGCCAAGGACGATAGAGAGGAAGAGACAGAAAAAAAAACCAGCAAAGGAGAAGGAGAGAACCAGATTAAAAAAGGAAGAAACAGGGACCAGAAGAAAGCAAAAAAAGAGAGCACAAAAAATGAACAAGAGGAGAAACGGAGGCAACCGAGAAGAGATCGAGAGGAGAGTTTTCTGGAAAAGAGAGCGAGTGAAAATCTGATTCTTTTAGGAAAAGGCCGAGAGCTTCAAGTTATCTAATTCTCAGAAGGGAACCGAGAGGGAGTGACAGTGAGAGATTGAGTAATTTGCTAGAATAAGAATGAGGAACGAATAGGATAGAGGAAGTGAAGCAAAGAGGAAGGACGAAGAACAAGAATAGTCAGTTGAAGTTGCTCATTTCCATTTGCTGCAACAGGTTTAGAATCAATCTTTTCACTTCCATAATCCATTTTGTATTTTACTCTATAAAATCAGATTAGTTTTGGAGAAAGTTTTTAATTATAATTTGGTATCCCTTGAGTAAATTCTCTACATGTGTTTTGATGTATGGGATGTTTGGACTAAATGGGTGGATTAAATACTTTGAGAAAGATATTGGATCTGCTTATAGATGTCATTTGAATTTTACCTGTTTGATGTAGAAAATGGTATTTCAAAAACTTGATTATAATGAAGGTCCTAGGATGTTGATCTCACGGTTTAATAATTGTGAAGGGTCTCAATGTTGTGATCATATGACCTTACACCTTATCCTGTTTAAATTTCACTCAGAATTGTCTTGAACATGACTTTATTGATCATAGGTTATCTTGATCATGTCTTTGTTGAATATTCGTGTGTAAAAATATGTGTATTTCAAGGAAGTTTACTTTCTTTGATAAGCATATATTTAATTTAGATTTAAATTTAAAATGATTTCATACCGTGTAAATCAATAAGATTTCATAGGTACGAGAATCAATCTTATAATAAATATTTAAGTCTCATGTGAGATTTTAAGAATTTTTGTCGAGATTTAAATTAATCACATCATCGTATAGGATAATTAATTTTCACAGATATCGTGATTCACAATTTGTATGGTAAACAAATAAACAAATTTTTGTAAATAAAATAATAAACATTTTTATGCTATGAATTAATTAAATTAATAAATTTAAATTATAATCATATTGTCAAATTAGATCTTTTGGTCATGTGAGGTTTTTGAAACTCTGTAGACCTTTAAGATAATCGTACTACCGTGTGAGTCAATAAAGCTTCACAGGTATAACAATTAATATTTCTATATTTAAAAATATGCGTTGTATAATCACGCATTAAAATATATTCAAAGTGAATATTATTTAATCTTTTTATCATGTGAAACCTTGTATCTCTGCAGATATTCAGGATAATCTCGTATCATGTAAATCAATAAGGTTTCATAGATATGAAAGTAAAACTTATATATTAATATGGGTTCAAAGGGCCCATCATTAAGTTTAACTCTCTTTTTATAACCCAGATTAATAATTTATTTAAGTCTCATGTGAGATTTCAAGAATCTTCATAGAGATTTAAATTAATCACATCATTATCAGCATAATAAGTCCTCGCAGATGTAGTTATTATCAATTTCTATAATAAATAAATAATTTTTATAAATAACCATATAATACACAATTTAGAAAAATTAATTAATTAAATTAATAAATTTAAGTTGTAATCACATTTACCGATTATATCTTTTAATCATGTGAGATTTTTAAATCTTCGTAGACTTCTAAGATAATCGTATTATCGTATGAGTCAATAAGACTCTGCAGATATAACAATTAAATTTTTAAAATATATATATATATATATAAATTATATATTAAATTAATCAAATTAAGGATGTTTTTAAATAAATTTAATTCCTTTATCGTGTGAGATTTTAGAATCTCCTCAGATATTTAGAATAATCATATTACCGTATATGTCAATAAGGCTTTGCAGGTATGATGATTAAGAGTCTTTAAAACATATATATACACACACACTTAAAAATATATTATTAACACTTAAAAATATACATAAAAATATAAGTAAATAAATTAAATTGCTAAATTCTTTTATCATGTGAGATTTCAGAATCTCCGCAGATACTTAAAATAATTGCATTATCGTATGAACCAATAAGACTCTGCAGGTATAGCAGTTAAAATTCTCAATCATAAAACATAAAAGAAAAATAATTTTAAACTTTTTTCTTTCTTTATTCCAAAAATTTAAAAATTGATAAAATAATTAAAATTAAATTACTTTTTACAATTTAAAACACACATATCAAAATTTCAGAAATTATTTTATTTGCAAAATGGTGAATTATTTTTAATTAATTTCTCTTCAAAAAATTATTTTCACTAATAACTTTTAAGCCCGAACTACGTGGATTTTGATCCCCATCACAAGGTACGTAGGCCTCAGAGTTAGATTCTGAGTCAAGTCCTCACTCGTAAATAAATAAATATTTTTCACCTAATTCTTATCATTTTTATCAAACACATGAATATAAAAGGAATAATTAAAATAATTATAAAATCATATTAATAGAGCACAATAAACTTCAGATAACCGTTGACAAACGAGTGTTGTAGGGTGCCTAATACCTTTCCCACATTCAACCAACTCCCAAACCTATTCTCTAATTTCGCAGATCACCTTTATCCTCCTTTAATCGGTTTCCTGAGATTTCTCTCAAAATTTTGGTGGCAACTCCTCATTTGATCCGGTTCCTGCCGTGAAAAGGTCAGGATCTCCGCTCGTGCGCCATCCGTGTCGTATTTTTTTGGGTGCGACAATAAAACTTAATATCATCTATTATAAATGTAATAATCACCACACCTTCTACAAACTTCATAAATCATAACTCTATCTTTGTGAATTAATTACCCTTTCACGTTATAAATATGGATGAATTATTTTTTCTTTACATTTTAATCATTCCATTTTTATCTTTTTTTTTTTAATCCATGCTATCCAATCCCTTTTCAGCATCAGATATGTCCTTATATAGGATCCTAGGTGAAAAAAACTTAGGCTTAGCTCAAGCAGTAAGAATGTGGTGCAGGTAAATAATTCAAACTATCATAATGCACAAAAATAAAATAAAGAAAATTATATATAGATCTTATGGAATAATCTTATTTACAAATAAATCTCACAAAATTCAAAAACAACCGGATCTCTTGAGACATGAATGTAATTTGAAATTAGGACGTAAAAACAATAATACTTTTATTAAAAATACATTGCATCAATCAAGTAATTTATAACTATTTCATCAATAATTTACAACTATCACTTCAACATTTCACAATTGTAATTTCACATATCCAATAGTTGAAAAAATCATGAGTTACAAGTTTAATATTAATTATATATAACTACCTTATCAGTAATTTATAACTATCATCTCAACATTTTACAATTATAACTTTACATATCTAATAATTAAAATGATCATGTATGTTACTAACAAAGTTTAATACTAATTATTTACAATTACATCATTAGTAATTTACAAATTATCACTTCAATATTTTACGGTTATAACTTTATATATTTAATAGTTAAATTGATTATGCGTTACTAACAAAGTTCAAAATTAACTACTTTATTTCATTAGTAATTTACAATTATGATTTTAATTTTTTACAAATATGATTTCACATATACAATAAGTAAGAATAGTATTCTCTTTACAACTCAATTTCAAATTATACTCGTGTCTCAATAAATTTGATTGTAGTTTCTAAATTTTGCTGAATTTACTTATAGGTAAGTCTTTTTCATGGAATATACGTAGTTTCCCAAAAAAATATATATACTAGGTGAAAAAATAATGCTCTAAATAGCGCATGTTATATTATAAGAAACATGACAATAGGGAAACATATACTAAGTTAAAGCATAATTCCATCAAGTTCACATCTCCTTCTCATACACTGAGGTTAGATGGCAAAATGAGCAGTGGAGATCATCCTAATTGATTCAATCTAACTTGCTCACTACAACTATAAATGCACAAAAACATCAATAATTTGTTGATGTGATAGGAATAGGATGATCAAGCAACGAGATCATACGAAGATTAGTATGAGAATCTTCACCATGACCATCTCCATGTTGGTACATATATTGAGCCATTCTTGCAAGGTTCATGGCAATTTCTGTGAAACTTGGAGGGAATACAGAATTATGAACTGCTTCATTCAGCTTCTTCCAAGTTGGCACATCAAGGTGTAGACATACTCATAAGCCTCTTCTTCAGAAGCTCCAGTTTCATTCATGAAACATTTTAGTGACTTAGCAACATCATCATAATTATGATCACCAATCTTGTACGATGCAAGATCATTAGCAAGTCGTACAATAGTTGAAGAAAGCCGAATGATGTTATTGGGGTATTCTTGTTGACCTTGTAAATATTGCACGCCTTGGGGTCTAATAATTGCATAATCCTGAATCAAAAAGTAACCTTGAACGAGAGCCACAGGTCCTCCCACTGAAATCCATGAATTTTCTAAATATTCTTGCATGCTTGGCACGTGACCATTGTAGTACCACTTGGCCTCTATCAGATATGACTGACAGAGATCACCCCACTGGAAGACAAACACAAATCATCATTTCATTATATATTCAGAAAACGTTAAGATTTAATCAGAATCCTTTGTACATGATTGAAGCAAATCAAATGAATTATATATATATATATACCGCTTTCTTGAGGTAAGGAATGATGTCGAAGCCTGTGTGTTTGAAGATCGCAGAAGCTACCTCGTTGACAGAGTTATACAGTGCAAGAAAACATTTTTTCATATAATTTGGAAGAATGTCCATTGTCTCTATATCCCATCTAAAATAAGCAAAAAGAAAATTAATACATTTTTTATGAGCACACAATCTTAGATTAGTTGAGTCCTGGAGCTCACCAAGACAAAAGCATGCCTCAAGATTCAAAGAGTACTTATAAAGATATTTATGGATCACTCTTCAACAAAATCTTTATATCAATAGTAAGATTTGATCTCACGATTTTATAAATTTTGAGTAAAATTCTTACTAATTGGATTAACCTTTGTTGGTTAATACGTTGTATTAACATACATGTAAAATGTATTAATATGTTATGAGAATGCTAACCTGTGGACTACATGTGTGAAGAGTTCAAGTTCTTGCAATGTTCCATAAACGTCATAAATATCATCAATAATGGTTATGAAGGAAGTGATCTTAGTCATCTCTCTTCTAAAATATGAAAGCTCAGGTTGGGAAGCCATTCCCAAACCCAGAAGAAGTTTTCTGTTGGCATGTCCCTTGCAAAGCTCAGCTTTTGTCCATCTCTTATTTCTTTCCACCACCTTCATTGTTTAAATTTATACACAAAACAAAGCACACACCATAATCAATATTATTTTTTATTTTATTTTGAAAAACAAAGCTTACTGATCATAAAAAGACCTCTTGGAGTCATGCAAACATGTAATCATGCAGTCTTATTCCCAGCTTCTGAAAAAAAAAAATGTTACAAAGTAGAAATTGTATGGGCTGTTTGGTTTTGTTCTCATTAAAAAAAAAAAACTGCTTTGCAAGCCAATTTTTAAAAATTATTTTTCAAAATAAAACATATAAAACACGTTTAATTATGATAATTAAAAATAATTTTAGAATTAAAAAAAGAAAAATAGTGATGTCAACATTGATTAATGACAATGATCTGTAATAATAATTGGTTATGATTAAAGGTAATTTATATTGGTCAGATGTAATGTGCTTCAAAGTAAAAAAGAAAAGAAAGAAAGAAAACAAAAGCAGCTTTAAGTTGTTTCAATTTTTTGTTCTTTTAAAATGAGAAAAAAATTTTATAACATTAATCCAAAACACTTATCTAAACAAACTTTACTCTTTTTATTTTTGAAAGTAGAAAACAAACAGCCCTAAATACCTACAACTATACAAATAAGTAGTGGCACATAACATAAATGTATTAAAATGATAAAAACTACACAAATAACACACGAGGAGGAGGAGGAGCATCGGAGCAATAATAGTGTGGTGATCGCAGTAATGATCGCCATAATGGTAGTTTTGGTTATGATAATAGTAGTAATAGCGATCATGGTAGGGTAATAATAGTGGCTAAAAGTTGTGATGTGATTCTCATGGTGGTGTGGTGGGGTCAACGTTGGCCAAAAAAAAAAGTCTTGAACAAGACAGCAGGGCTCATATTGTACAAATTAAGGACATGTACAAGACATTGGAACAACATGACACTTCCAATAAATCCCAATAGATTCACTAGATATAGAGATAATTTGGCCAAAAGAAAAAGGGCATTAGACTTAATTAATTTGTTTCCTTTACCTTGATGTATATTTTAAGTCTTGTTGATGGGTGACTTGGAGTATATTGAAATCCAAACGAGCAAACTTAATCAAAGCAGGGCTCACATCATTATTATTGCTTCTTCTTTGGAACAAGTCAATGAACCATGGGGCCTCAAGTCTTGGTATCCTCCAATGCAGGGGAAGCTCAAGTGCATGACTTATCATTATTGATATCTCACTGTCTTTGTTTCCTTCACAAATTGTTTCAGATGAATACTGCAAAAATCTCTTGCTTCTTCAAGTATAGTTTCACCTTCCATTGAATGAAACGATGCTTCATATAATGATAGCATCCCCTTGATATCATCCCAAACAAAATTCCTTTTTTCATCTTGAAAACTTGTGAAATCTCTGGTAAACAAAGTGATATACAAGCATAATAATGTCATGGAATTATTAATCAAAACTAAAAA
>NW_026556516.1:0-34914 GCF_029017545.1 Prosopis cineraria
AACTTAAGTTTCCATCAATGGGCTCCCCTTGGGCCCAAGATCCTTGGGGCTATATTGTGACACTTCACTCTTCACTCGACTTTCTTGTTAGTTATGATCCACCATTGGTATTTCTTTTCGGAACTGTTGACCACCAACTTTGATACCAATTAATGGCTACTCAAGTGGGATAGGGAATCTTCTCTCAAATCTAGCTATTGAGATGGGAGAATCCATCCATTAAATACCCCATTCATCATTCCATGCTATTCAATGTGGCATTTAGACATCTCATGCTACCTAAGTCTCCATCAAATGAAATTGGATGAAGGTTTGATTTGTGCTCGTTTTGCTCTATGGTTGATCAACTCGCAAATGTGCTACTAAAAGGTTGTCTGGTATCACTTTTTAAGACTTAATCATCAAGAATACGATGGATATTCTAGATGATTGGTGGGAGAAAAAGATATCATATGATGTTCTTATGTGAGGCTATGTACTTATTCTATTTTTGTGTATTTTGTAATATTATTGGTAATATATATGCAGGAATATTCATCGCATGAGAAATTCAAAAATAAAGGACTATCTTTTGCCAATGAATTGACTGAATTGTTTCGAGGTACCACAGCCAATGGACCCAGAGCATGGGCACCTTCAAGTGGAGTCTTGCTTAGGTTTTACCATAGGAATGAAGATGAGGACGAAGATGTACATCGTCCAAGTATGGCCAATGAAGGTATTGATTTGGAAGAAGGTTCAGGAGATAATGATGGGATTTTAGGAACTTTTACTAGAAAAAGCGATGGATTCAATAGAGTAGTTCTGAATATTTCTCAAGGAATCTTAAGTGGAGGTAGTGGTGAGAGAAGAGGGGTGAAAGTAGTAGCAATAGGAAAAAGAAAAAGGTACATAGTACAAGTCAAATAGCAAATGCAATGGGTGGCATAGCTGAAATAACAAAGGTAGAATCTCAAGAGGCCAAGGAAACTTCAATTCCTAAAGTCATGTCTCTAGTCAAACAAATGGAGAAAGTTACAGCTGACAAACATTGGCTTTCATAATGTTGTTCACTCTTTATGTCTCGAGAGGCAAGAGTGATATTTATGACTATGAAGGAAGATAGAGAGACTGTGTTAGATTGGTTGAGATATGAGTGTTATAAAAATGGTTGATTTATGAGGGGTTTTAAAACTTGTTATGAACATATTACCTTACTTAAAGATTGGTCTGATATGTTTGTATTATATTATCAAATTTGACTTATGTAACTTGTAACACTTGCCTTGAGTGTTATCCAAAAATCACATAATTCAAACAAACTAAGTGTGGTTAAGGAGTTGATCCTCTAACTAACTTAAGAAATAAATCATTTAAAACCTTAAAAATAATTATAGGTTCTACCTATAGCGCACGGAAGCAAGTTAGACGAAAATGGAATAAAAAGATGCTGTCATGACAGTAATTTATTGCTGTCATGACAGCCCTCCTGGGCCAACTTCCAGGAGGCGGTATTCCGTCATTCGACCTCCGATTGAAGTGATTTTAAAACTCACACGTCACATTCAAAGGGTACTATAAGTGTACCAAATTTCAAAAAGATCCAACGGTCGGATTAAAAATTAGACATGTTAAAAGATTGACTATTTTTGCTGTCATGACAGCTAAAAAGCTGTCATGACAGCACTTCCGGACCAACTTCCGGAGTGCACCATTTCATCATCTGACCTCCGATCGGAGTGATTCCAAAGCCCACATGTCACTTTTAAAGAATACTATTAGCATACTAAATTTTGAAAAGATCCAACGGACGGATTGAATTTTGTGCAGATTACAAAATCAACACTGTAGCTGTCATGACAGCAATTTAATGCTGTCATGACAGCACCTCCAGACCAAATTCCAGAGTGCGTCGTTTCTCCGTCCGATATCCGATCGATGTGATTCCAAAGCCCACACGAAGCTTATAAAAGGTTTTACTTGTGACCCAAATTTTAGAGAAATCCAACGGTCGGATTAAGATTTGGATACCCGGATACAAAAGTGCAGCTTTTTGGTAAAAACCATTTTCAAAATTGTCCAAATCCCATCCTAATGGTCACAAACCTGTGAAAACACTTTGGACACGTCAAATAAGATTAAAAACACTTGATAGAACATTCAAATGATGGAAAACCCCTATACATCAAAATTTGACCACCCGGGTGCCATTTCCTAAAATGGACCCTAAACCCCTAAAATGCACAAATCATACAAGAGTGGTCACAAATCAATCCAAATACCATGTATTTATATAAATACATATGCTAAACATTTTCACTTGGCTCAGAGCTCCTTGTGGGGCCCACGCACCCACTCTCTCTATCCAAGCTGTATGTTTTCCCATAGCACACCATTTGCAATGCAACCACTTTGCATTTGCTTATAAAATCACATATATATCAAAATAAAGATCTGCTTGTAATAGAAACTTGGTCTACTAAGTAAATCCATCAAAACCACACACCATAACCAAGTTTCCTAGCCACAAGTCTGCAAACAGACAAAAATTCATACACAAGCACACAATCCACACATATTCACACACACACACATAATCATATCCTACTGGCACCCTAATCTTAAATACATTACAGTATATTTGCTCAAAAGAAAGGGGTTGCAGTTCTTTACAAATCACAAGCAAACCCCTAGCTTTGCTCTTTTCCCCGTCCACCACTGGATCCTTCGCCTGGACCTAGAATATTGAAAAGAAAGGGGTGAGACAACCACAGTCTCAGTAACAGTGAAATCTATATTGATTATTACAAAGTAAGCCATAATTAAATAAATGAATAATAAATTCAACATAGTATATAATTTAGCCATTTAAAATGCATGAATGCATGACCTAGGTCGGTATGGCCTTTCATGACCAACAGAATGCCCCCTGGCACTCTTTAACTCGCAGGTAAACCTTATACCTACTTGTACCTCCACAGGCACAAAACATAATCTAAGGCATGATCTAATCCACCGAACCGCCTATGCCCCTTCGACGTGAATCTTGAGCAGTCAAAGCTAACTCCCTCCCAGAGCCAGCCCGACTTACTCTCCATGTGAGGGCTACCTTGGCCTAGGCACTCAACCTCACACTTCATATGTCGGATTCCCTCCCCCACTGAGAGGTGTCGAACACTCAATACACTAACCACTTTAGTGCACTGAGCCCACAATACGTAAGACAACACTGAGTACTGACAGTGTGCCATAGAATATCAAAAATCCACACCTTCTCATTGGTGAACTCCCACCGAGATCATGCCTTTTACTCTTGTCTACCTTTCCTGAGTATTGACCATTCAACACTCTAAAGTAGTATAATATTTATAAATCTCATTTCCATAAAAACATTGTTATTAAACAATTAGAAAACATATTTGCACTATAATCAAAGTAGTACCCCATAACCCCTTATAAAGCACAT
The DNA here is from genome assembly GCF_029017545.1 of Prosopis cineraria. Lineage (NCBI taxonomy): Eukaryota > Viridiplantae > Streptophyta > Magnoliopsida > Fabales > Fabaceae > Prosopis > Prosopis cineraria. The sequence goes on from NW_026556516.1 coordinate 3,446, forward strand.
TTAATCTTTTAAAACATGTGATGCATGATAACTAGTAATATTTATTCAAAAATAGCTAAAACAAAGTAATAAGAAATATAAATTCCCCTGTTACCTCAACCCTTTGGTACTAAAAGAGTTCCCCTTGTACAAAATAGGGCTCGGCTTGTTCCTTACTTCTCAATAAGTTCCACCAACAATTTTCTACAACATATAAGTGATCCACATCACTTATCATGACAAATAGTATTAATGAAGACTATAACTTATACCACACAACTTAGGTCAATGAGTCATAATCCACCCTAATGGTCCATATATTAAACCAACCATTCACATAGTATCACTTAACCACCAAAACCATTTATTAGCCATCACTAGGCTAATTTTCAATTTATATAATTTTTTTAATCAATTAAAAACCTTTACTTAGTGCCACCAACTTTCACCATTAGCCCTTATAATGAAAACCAAACCTTAATTTAAATCTTATTGGGCTCAAATAGCAAAATTATAACTAAATCAATAGGCTTAAACCATTGAGGAGCAAAAACCCAATTTCTCAAGGTTTATTTTGTGCCCAAAACACCTCTTTTCATCCAATTATTCACTCAAAACATTAGATCACTATATAGAAACTCAAAACATGCTCCCTAGAATCCAAAGAAACAAAAGCTTACAAGAATAAAGCCTTTGGGATCAAAATCCAAAAATTTCCTCTTCCAAAAATTGAAGAAAATCAAGAGAAAGAGAAGAGGATTGAAGTAGGGAGTTTACCTATCGTGTAGCCGAGCTCGCAACGGTCGCAAAGACTCCTAGATCCAAGCCTAACTCCCTCCCTTTCTCTTCTCTTCTTCCTCTCTCTCTCTCTCCCGTTTGTGCGTTTGCTTCCTTTCTCATTTTCTCTGCGTTTCTGCATCACTTTGCTCCTTAAAATGCTGGTCAAAAACTTTGGGGAAAATTACAAGAAAGGGCCCAACATTTTTTATTATTGCACAAAAGCCCGGGTCAACTTTGGTAATTTTTCCCATAGTTAAAAATCAAATAAAACCAAACTTTTGCTTAGTAAAATTCGAACTCTGGGCCTCTATTAAATTATTCTAAATTTTAATTTAATTATAGATATTTTATTTTATTTTTGTTTATTTTTTTTAAATAAATTTGAGTCTTAAAATTTTTAGGATGTTACATTCTCCCCTCCTTTAAAAAGGATTTTGTCCCCAAAATCCAAGCTAATACATGAACCAAAGAGATAAACATACCTAGGGAAACAACTGTGGATATTCCTTCCTCATTTGATCCTCAGTCTCCCAGGTTGCATCTCCCGGAGTTGCCCCTTTCCAAATCACTTTTACCAACCGGATTGTTTTATTTCTGAGTTGCTTATCCTTAGCATCCACAATACAATCTAGTTCAGTCCGGTAGGTTAAATTCTCTTGAATTTCAACCTCCTCAGGTTCTATCACATGCGACGAGTCTGGCTGGTACTTCTTCAATTGTGACACATGAAACACGTTATGTAGACCCGCTAACTGAGGCGGTAATGCCAACTGATAAGCCACCGGCCCTACTTTCTTCAAAACCTCAAAAGGACCCATATATCGAGGAGATAACTTTTTAGCCCGAATTGAGCGTCCAACGCCTGTCAATGGGGAAACTTTGAGGAAGACATGATCCCCAATCTCAAAAGACAAGTCCTTACGACGATTATCTGCATAACTTTTCTGTCTACTCTGTGCTGTAAGAAGTTTTTGTTGGATCAATTTGATTTTCTCTGTGGTCTCATCTACCACATCCGGTCCCATCATTGTCCTCTCACTCAACTCATACCAACAAAGAGGCGATCTGCATCGTCTTCCATACAATGCTTCATAAGGAGCCATTTGAATACTGGCATGATAACTGTTATTATAAGCAAACTCTGCCAGAGGTAAATGCTTATCCCAGTTTCCCTGAAGCTCTAGGGCACATGACCTCAACATATCCTCTAATGTCTGGATCGTCCGCTCAGTTTGTCCATCCGTTTGTGGATGATAAGACGTACTAAATTTCAGATCTGTACCCATAGCCCTTTGCATAGCTTGCCATAAATTCGATGTAAACCGAGGATCACGGTCTGAAACAATATCCCTCGGTACCCCATGTAGTCGCACAATCTCCTTAATGTAGATCTCAGCATACCTATCAACCGTATAGGTGGTCTTGACCGGTAAGAAATGTGCTGACTTAGTCAAACGATCTACAATTACCCAGATAGAGTCAAAACTAGCCTGGGTCCTTGGCAAACCAGATACAAAATCCATTGAAATACTCTCCCATTTCCATTTAGGAATCTCCAAAGGCTGTAATAACCCCGATGGCTTTTGGTGCTCTATTTTGACCTTCTGACAGGTCAAACACTTACTAACATACTCTGTGACATCCTTTTTCATGCCTGGCCACCACCAATGACGCTGCATGTCATGATACATCTTAGTAGCACCGGGATGAAGGGTGTAGCTACTTCGATGTGCCTCATCCAACAATTTCTTCCGAATAGACTCATTGTTAGGAATACACACCCTATCCTTGAAAACCACATACCCATCATCACTAAACCAATAGTCCATTATCTCACCATTCTCGATGTCTTGACTTATTTTTGATAAAATCGGATCTTGAAGCTGAGCATCTCGTATCTCTTTCCAAAATTCATTAGAAATAACCATAGTATTAAGACCATTCAAAGAGAACTTAGTCATACCCAAAAAAATTTCAACCAAAGATTCCATCAATCTATGCTCCCGAACCATTAAATAGGCTACATGTAAGGTCTTGCGACTAAGAGCATCTGCTACCACATTTGCTTTCCCCGGATGATACTTAAATTCAAAATTATAATCTTTAAGAAACTCCATCCAACGTCTCTGTCTCATATTCAGCTCTTTTTGATCTACCAGGTACTTGAGACTTTTATGGTCGCTCATGACCCTGAACTCTGTTCCATAAAGATAATGACGCCAGATCTTTAACGCAAAGACCACCGCAGCCAACTCGAGATCATGTGTTGGATAATTCTCCTCATGCGGTCTAAGTTGTCTAGATGCATATGCCACTGCTCTCTCATCTTGCATTAGAACACAACCAAGACCCTTATGAGAGGCATCAGTATACACATCATAGGGCTTTTGAGGATCCGAAATCACCAATACTGGAGCTGTTGTTAACCTTTCTTTCAACTCAAGAAAAGCTGTCTCGCACTTATCATCCCAGATAAATGGCCTATCCTTCCTTGTGAGTCTAGTCAAAGGCATAGAAATCTGAGAGAAACCTTTAATAAAACGCCGGTAGTAACCTGCTAATCCCAGAAAACTACGGATCTCAGTTATCGATTTTGGTCTCTCCCATTGCATGACTGCTTCAACTTTATATGGATCAACTGCAATACCATTTGCCGACACGATATGTCCCAAGAACCTAACCTCTCTCATCCAAAACTCGCACTTACTGAGCTTGGCATATAGCTTATGATCTCGCAGAAACCTTAGGACAGTCCTCAAGTGTCTGGCATGCTGCTCCTCATCTTTAGAGTAGATCAGTATATCGTCAATAAAAACTACCACAAACTGATCCAAGAAAGGTCGAAAAATGCGGTTCATATAGTCCATGAAAACCGCAGGCGCATTAGTCAGCCCGAATGGCATAACCAAAAACTCATAATGACCATATCGAGTCCTGAAAGCAGTCTTTGCCACATCCTTCTCACTAACTCTTAGCTGATGGTACCCTGAACGTAAATCAATTTTAGAGAAAATCGTGGCACCAACCAACTGATCTAAGAGATCATCGATGCGAGGCAGTGGGTACTTGTTCTTCACCGTAACCTTATTCAACTGCCTGTAATCGATACACAATCTTAAACTACCATCCTTCTTCTTCACAAATAAGACAGGAGATCCCCAAGGAGAAACACTAGGTCTAATAAATCCCTTATCTAACAGCTCCTCAAGTTGCTTCTTCAACTCAGCTAACTCTGAAGGAGCCATTCTATAGGGAGCCTTTGAAATTGGCTGAGTCCCCGGTACCAAGTCAATTGAGAATTCAACCTCACGTTCTGGAGGTAATCCTGATACATCCTCAGAAAACACCTCTGGGAACTCCCTAACAACCTCAATTTCATCCACTATACCTGTCTCAGACCCTTGGGTAGCGAGCACTACCACGTATGTAACAGTACGGAGCCACCCCTTGGGCCTCGACTCGGTACTGGACTCTGGCCCATCACTGGACCAAAGCCGACTTTCCCACAGGTGGTACTGTGGTTATTCCTCACCACTGCCTCTCCAGGGTCTTTTGGAACCTCCCCAGACTCGAACCTCCAACCTCTACCACCTTAATGAAGTTGAGGCGAAGTCTGGTACCATTGAGTCACTTGACCCAATGGTACCAGACTTCGCCTCAACTTCATTAAGGTGGTAGAGGTTGGAGGTTCGAGTCTGGGGAGGTTCCAAAAGACCCTGGAGAGGCAGTGGTGAGGAATAACCACAGTACCACCTGTGGGAAAGTCGGCTTTGGTCCAGTGATGGGCCAGAGTCCAGTACCGAGTCGAGGCCCAAGGGGTGGCTCCGTACTGTTACATAAAAGGCGCCTTTTATGTAACAGCCCTCCTGGGTGACCACTGCCTCTCCAGGGTCTTTTCCCAGGCGCTGGACAACACACATGTCACCACATGATTGCCGGCTTTACCACAGGTGGTACTGTGGCTATTCCTCACCCCACCCTCACGGGGGTCTTTTGGAACCTCCCCAGACTCGAACCTCCAACCTCTACCACCTTAATGAAGTTGAGGCGAAGTCTGGTACCATTGAGTCAACTTGACTCAATGGTACCAGACTTAGCCTTAACTTTGTTAAGGTGGTAGAGGTTGGAGGTTCGAGTCTGGGGAGGTTCCAAAAGACCCTGGAGAGGTAGTGGTGAGGAATAACCACAGTACCACCTGTGGGAAAGTCGGCTTTGGTCCAGTGATGGGCCAGAGTCCAGTACCGAGTCGAGGCCCAAGGGGTGGCTCCGTACTGTTACATAAAAGGCGCCTTTTATGTAACAGCCCTCCGCTCACCCCGCCTCCCCGAGGTCTTTTCCCAGGCGCTGGACACTTCCCTCTCACAAGGTAATGCCGGCTTTCACCCAGGTGGTACTGGGCTTATCCCTCACCACTGCCTAACCAGGGTCTTTGGGGACCTCCCCAGACTCGAACCCGCAACCACTACCACCTTAGCGTAGTTTGGGCGAAGTCTGGTACCATTGAGTCAAGTTGACTCAATGGTACCAGACTTAGCCTTAACTTTGTTAAGGTGGTAGAGGTTGGAGGTTCGAGTCTGGGGAGGTTCCAAAAGACCCTGGAGAGGCAGTGGTGAGGAATAACCACAGTACCACCTGTGGGAAAGTCGGCTTTGGTCCAGTGATGGGCCAGAGTCTAGTACCGAGTCGAGGCCCAAGGGGTGGCTCCGCGCCTTTTATGTAACAGCCCTCCTGGGTCACCACTGCCTTTCCAGGGTCTTTTCCCAGGCGCTGGACAACACACATGTCACCACATGATTGCCGGCTTTCCCACTGGTGGTACAGTGGTTATTCCTCACCCCACCCTCACGGGGGTCTTTTGGAACCTCCCCAGACTCGAACCTCCAACCTCTACCACCTTAACGAAGTTGAGACGAAGTCTGGTACCATTGAGTCACTTGGTTCAATGGTACCAGACTTCGTCTCAACTTCGTTAAGGTGGTAGAGGTTGGAGGTTCGAGTCTGGGGAGGTTCCAAAAGACCCCCGTGAGGGTGGGGTGAGGAATAACCACTGTACCACCAGTGGGAAAGCCGGCAATCATGTGGTGACATGTGTGTTGTCCAGCGCCTGGGAAAAGACCCTGGAAAGGCAGTGGTGACCCAGGAGGGCTGTTACATAATATGTAACACCCTCAAATTTACAAACCGATTTTTCGCAAGTTATTAATTCAAGAAATCATTTTTTTTTTCATTGAACCCTTATCATACCCTTATCATGGTAGAAAAATTTCTACCATGATACATCCAAGACAATATACCACAGGTCTTAAAATATCTCAAAAAGCAATTAGAACCATGAGGGACAGACATGATCCTCATAGCATGTTATTTAAATTAGGTCATGAATCAAAAGGGACAGACATAATCCTCTTGGACATATAAATGCATTTAATAAAAAGGATTAGAGTTTACATGCTCCATAGACAAGATATGTCCTAAGTTGGCACAAGATACATTGTATAATCCAAAATAAGAGGCAACGTAAAAGATGGTGTCTCATACACCATAATTACACCTCTGGTGCTTTCTCGGCCGGATTCGCTCCTGTAAAAATATTAACCACGGGGAATGAGACTTAAAAGTCTCAGTAACCAAAAATTAATATGTAATGATGCATGCGGATGTAACTAATCATGCGATTGCTAAGTGGGCACACAAAACATTTAACCGAACAATATTTTCAAACAAACCGAACAAGTATTTAATTTGCATGACTGCACCTTATATCCTCCTTTCGCCATGCTCGGACGCCAAATCACCCGGCCAAAGGTGAGTTGGACCAAGCGACACGCCACTCATTGGGTCCAATGAGGGCTTACCACGTGGTAATAATTAACCGAACAGAAATTCCCATTAACACCATACATTAAAATACCCTGACAAGTCATGCATCATTCAAATATCCAAACAGGAATATATCCGAACAATAATATCTCATCATGATAAACAAAAATAAATTTTTAACCCACTTGGCAATAATTTCAAACAAGTATATACAGTATTTATTTTCAATAATTCATAATTTTTCCAAACAACAAAACAACACATAACCATTCACAAACACACTCATCACAACACATTAATAATGGTTACCTTGTGTCTTGAATAACAAGTTCCCCTTCACAACTCCTTTTTCACCACTATCTTTGTCAATATAATCTACATAATTATTTCACAATACTATATATTAATTTTACATTAAAATAAATAACTCTAATTTAAAGAGTTAGAAAGTCTTAAATCTATAGTCCATATTAACACTAATTTAAGATTTATGCCTTATTTAACTTCCCAAATTCTTTTCTAAAATTCTCGTACCCTAATGAACTATTTTTTTTTTATCCTCAATTCACTTCTAGTATCGCAATTTCATCCTTCTACATTCTAAAAATTCATCTAAAAATAAATTAAAAATTTTAGAATTATCCTGAAGCCTCAAATCACCTTTCTATAACCTCAAAAATACCTATTCATACTTAAATAAATATTTAATAATCATAGATTTATCCCTACATCTCAGATTCCACATAAATTCAACCATATAGATCTAGATTTTAACTCAAAAATTCTTAAACATGAGTTTCAACCTTAAGAAAATATTCTATAATATTTACTATATCCCTAAGAATTTTAACCTATATTTTTAATCCATCATATCATCAGATTAACTATCCTATAGAAAAATCCTAATCAAAATATTTACTCTATCCTACAAAATAATCATATCACTAGAAAGCTAATATTATTTAGAAAATAACTATAAAATTAATTTTGTAATTAAATAAATTTTTAAATGCTAATCTAAACAGGAAAGTTAGAACATACCTGAAGAAAAAGAAAATAATCCCCCCTTGCGAGAAAACGCCGAGCAACGTGAGAGGAAGAGAGAAAAATAATATAAAAATGGGATTGTGAGTCCCAAAATTATATTAAAAAAAACTATAGGTTTGAATTTAATTATTCAAACCTTTGGGCCCAAAGTTGCAATTTTCTCTAAATTGCATCTTAGCCTCTCATGCTTCCTAATGCACACACCCCCTCCTTTTTATACATGAAGGCACCTCTTCTCTTCCCTCATCTAACCAATGTGGGACTTAGAAACAACAACCTTCCACCCCCCTTTTTTTTGTTCCTTCTACCTTCTCTTTTTTTTTAACACACACATAAAAAAAATTATTTATGTATTATATCTTAACTAAATATTGCTTATGTGGTTTTAAATTTAAATTTTTAAATTCATAATTAAATACCTAATCATAATATTATTTCTAAATAACCTCAAATAATATAAATTCCTATTATTATCATTTTTTTTCCTCAAAACCTAAATTCCACAATTTCTTTATTATATAAAAATCAGGATGTTACAATTCTCCCCTCCTTTTAGAAATTTTGTCCTCAAAATTTAATAGATAAGCTTAGAAACTATGTACCTAAGCAAATAAATGTGGATAATCTCGCCTCATACTCTCCTCGGTCTCCCAAGTAGCATCACCTAGGGCTCCACCCTTCCAAATCACCTTCACGAGTCGGATGGTCTTATTGCGTAGTTGTTTGTCCTTAAAGTCCTCAATTCGCTCCGGTTCGGATCTAAAGGTCAAATTCTCCCTCAATTCTACTTCTTCAGGTTCAATAACATGGGAGGGATCCGGGTTGTACTTCTTCAACTGTGATACGTGGAACACATTATGGATACCTGCAATCTGTGGAGGTAATGCAACTCTATATGCAGTAGATCCAATTCGCTCCAAGATCTCATACGGGCCCATAAATCTAGGTGTCAATTTCTTTGCCTTAATGGATCTACCAATGCCTGTCACTGGAGAAACCTTCAAAAATACATGATCTCCTACTTCAAACTCTAACGGCCGTCTCCTCTTATCAGCATAGCTCTTCTGTCGGCTCTGAGCGGTTAGCAATTTTTGCTTAATCATTGCAATCTTCTGGGTGGTCTGCTCTACAATTTCTGGACCAATGATACTCCTCTCACTTAATTCTGTCCAACATAAAGGCGATCTACACTTCCTTCCATACAAGGCCTCATAAGGCGCCATCCCAATACTAGAATGATAGCTGTTATTATAAGCAAATTCAGCTAATGGCAAATGATTATCCCAACTACCTGGTAGTTCAATGGCACAAGCTCTCAACATGTCCTCCAAAGTCTGGATCGTCCTCTCTGTTTGTCCATCTGTTTGGGGGTGGTATGCGGTGCTAAAACTCAGTCTGGTACCCATAGCCTTCTGTAGCGCACCCCAAAAGTTTGAAGTGAACCTTGGGTCACGATCTGACACAATTCTAGAGGGTATACCATGAAGTCTAACTATCTCCTTAATGTATATCTCAGCAAATTTCTCTAATGTAGAGGTAAACTTGATCGCCAAAAAGTGAGCTGATTTGGTGAGTCGGTCTACTATCACCCAAATAGCATCCTTACTCGAGGGTGTTCTTGGCAGTCCAGTGATGAAATCCATGGAAATATCATCCCATTTCCACTTTGGAATATCTAACGGTTGCAGTGTTCCAGCTGGCTTCTGATGTTCTATCTTTATCTTCTGACACGTTAAACATCTAGAAACAAATTCAGTTACATCTTTCTTCATTCCTGGCCACCACCAACCTCGCTTCAAATCATGGTACATTTTAGTTATACCGGGATGAATTGTATATTTGCTCCTATGAGCTTCTTCTAAAAGGATATTCCTCAATCTTGGATCATTAGGTACACAAACTCTACCTTTATACTTCATCACTGTGTCCTCAGAGATGGTAAAATTTGGGGCCTTACCTACCACTATCTCCTTCCTTATATTCCTTAAGTAGTCATCACTCTGCTGTGAGACTCTGAGATCTTCCCAGAATTTGCTCTCAAAGTCTGCTACCTGGAGTGCGGCCATTTGATGTTCAATCACATCTACTGGAACATCATGAAAACTGTTCCACAAATGATATTCATGAACCATCAAATGTGCAGCATGAATAGTCTTTCTACTTAAGGCGTCAGCTACCACGTTAGCCTTACCCGGATGGTAATGTAATTCAAAGTCATAATCCTTCAGAAATTCCATCCATCGTCGCTGCCTCATATTAAGCTCTTTTTGATCAAATAAATACTTCAGGCTCTTATGGTCACTGAAGATTTGAAACTTAGATCCATACAAGTAGTGTCTCCATATCTTCAGAGCAAACACAACTGCAGCTAACTCCAAATCATGAGTAGGGTAATTTTCCTCGTGTGGTCTCAACTGTCTGGAGGAATAGGCAACCACTCGGTCATTTTGCATCAAAACACATCCTAAACCCTTTAAAGAAGCATCAGTGTACAGAGTGTACGGCACCACAGGGTCAGGAATAGTCAATACTGGAGTAGTGGTTAACCTCTTTTTCAATTCTTGGAAAGCAGCTTCACATTTGTCAGTCCAAATAAATGGGGCATCCTTCTTAGTCAGCTTAGTTAAGGGCATCGCAATTTGCGAAAATCCCTTAATAAAGCGACGATAATAACCTGCTAAACCTAAAAAGCTTCGTATCTCTGTAACAGATTTTGGCTGTTCCCACTTCATCACTGCATCAATCTTGCTAGGATCCACCGCAACTCCGTCTCTGGACACAACATGGCCCAAAAACTTTACTTCTTGGAGCCAAAATTCACACTTGTTTAATTTGGCATAAAGCTTATGTTCCCTCAAAACTTGCAAGACGATTCTTAAATGTTCACCATGAGCCTCCTCATCCTTTGAATAAATAAGAATGTCATCAATAAACACTACTACAAACTTATCTAAATAGGGTCGAAAGATCCTATTCATGTAATCCATGAATACCGCAGGAGCATTCGTAAGTCCAAACGGCATCACCATGAATTCATAATGCCCATATCTCGTCCGAAATGCTGTCTTAGGTATATCCTCTGCTCTCACTCTCAATTGGTGGTACCCTGACCTTAAGTCAATCTTTGAGAAAACTGCGGATCCCACAAGCTGATCCAGCAAATCATCGATTCTCGGAAGTGGATATTTGTTCTTGATGGTTACTTTGTTCAATTGTCTATAATCAATGCACAATCGGAGGCTTCCGTCCTTCTTCTTTACAAAAAGGACTGGAGATCCCCAAGGTGAAACACTCGGTCTGATGAAACCCTTCTCAAGTAGCTCTTCAATTTGCTTTTTCAGTTCCGCTAACTCTGAAGGGGACATCCGATAAGGAGCCTTAGAAATTGGCCCTGTACCGGGTACCAATTCAATTGAGAACTCTACCTCGCGCTTTGGGGGTAAACCGGAGACTTCGTCTGGAAATACATCCGCAAATTCTTTGACAATTGGGATATTCTTCACGCCTTCATCAATCTCAGCTTGGATAGAGAAGAAAACCATGTAGGCCTGGCAACCCTTCTTCATACATCTATCAACTTGCGCCGCCGACAAGAAAACATGATCTTGAGTCTCGACTGGGGTCACCGACAAAGAAGATAAAGACACACTCCTCTCTCTACAATCTAGGATAGCACCATTTGCAGCCATCCAATTCATTCCCACAATTACATCCATACCTCTCAGTGGTAGGATAATTAAGTCCATAGTTGTTTTCCTATTTTTAAACTCGACTACTAGGTTAAGGCATGCCTTAGCAGTCCTCACAGATTCTCCCGCAGGAGTAGACACATTCATATCAAAAGGTAAAATACACACAGGCAAATCAAGGTTCTTTACACAAGTTTCAGAAATAAAAGAGTGTGTAGCACCCGAATCAAATAGTGCAACAATATCATGATGAAGGATTTTGATGTTACCTCTAATGGCATCTGGGGAGTTCATGGTGTCCTGAGTAAGAGCAAACACACGGCCAGAGACAGTAGGATGTTGGGAAGGGTTCTTCATATTTGAGCCCTGGTTGTCCCCACAAAACTTTGCAATGTGACCGGGTTTCCCACAAATGTAACAGACCCAGCACTGTCCGAAATGACGACGCCCGCATTTAGTGCACTGTTGAGAGCTCGCTGTACTCGGGGCAGGGGTAGATACTGTTGGGCTCCTCTGTGACCCGTGATAACTACTATGATAGCTCCTCTGTCCTTGGCCCCTTTGAAATGGACCCTTCTGCCTTCCTTGGTTCCATGAGCTACTCGAACCCTGATGGTTTTTCTTCATAATGCCTCCGGTGGGTCGAGGGTAGGTTGGGGGTCTACTATATGAATAACCCCTCTTCTCTCTCTCAACCTCCTTCTTACTGCGAGCTACTACTTGTAGTTTTATGCACATTTCATCATAATCTCGGATATCTAGATGAGCCAATTGTTCCCTCAATTCTGGTCTAGCCTTCTCCAATAAGCGCTTAGCCTTCCATTCGGAATCATCCCTATACTGCAGGTACGTGGAGTATCTAGATAACTCCTGAAACTTAGCAATGAATGTGTCCTCATCGAGGTTCCCTTGCTTAAAGGCATGGAATTCCGCTTCCTTCTCAGACCTTAACTCTGATGGAAAGTAATGCCTGAATAATTTTTCCTTGAATTCCTCCCAGGTGAGTGTAGAATCATCCCTGGGCCCTGCTGTCTCCCACCAATCTCTTGCTCCTTTCACTAGGAGCACTAATGCTACTTGTACTTTTTGATTGCTGGTGCATGTGACTACTCGAAAGATGGATTCGAGTCTCTTCACCCATTCCTCTACCACGGATGGTTTAAGGTTACCATCAAACGTAGGAGGGTTAAACTTCCTAACAGTTTCCCACACATCAGTAATGGTCGGTGGGGCTCTCTGTTCCTCCTGCCTAATTTCCTTCCTTCTAGACTCATGATCTCTCGGAGTGGCAGGATGTGAGGAACTGCCTTCCCCCACATGACTCTCAACATGAGCCCTATCTCCATTTTCAGTTACCTTTTGCCTCTTTAGCTCCGTCAACTCTTGTTCGTATCCTTGAACCTTGTCTGTTAATGTTTTTACAAGCATTCTTAATTCCGCCAAGTCAGGCTCCTCATTTGGCAGTGGCGGTGGCAGGTGCTCATGTTGGAATCCTGAGTTACCACGAGTAACAGGCATTTTCTCTCCCCTCCTAAAGGATACAAGATATAAATAATAAAATTAGCCTAGCTATATCATGGCCATACAATGAGAAGCACCATAACAATGTATATTGCCAACCGACTATATGCTCTGATACCAATATGTAACACCCTCAAATTTACAAACCGATTTTTCGCAAATTATTAATTCAAGAAATCATTTTTTTTTTCATTGAACCCTTATTATACCCTTATCATGGTAGAAAAATTTCTACCATGATACATCCAAGACAATATACCACAGGTCTTAAAATATCTCAAAAAGCAATTAGAACCATGAGGGACAGACATGATCCTCATGCATGATATTTAAATTAGGTCATGAATCAAAAGGGACAGACATAATCCTCTTGTCATATAAATACTTTTAATAAAAAGGATTAGAGTTTACATGCTTTACAAAGAAGATATGTCCTAAGTTGGCACAAGATACATTGTATAATCCAAAATAAGAGGCAACGTAAAAGATGGTGTTTCATACACCATAGTTACACCTCTGGTGCTTTCTCGGCCGGACTCGCTCCTGTAAAAATATTAACCACGGGGAATGAGACTTAAAAGTCCCAGTAACCAAAAATTAATATGTAATGATGCATGCGGATGTAACTAATCATGCGATTGCTAAGTGGGCACACAAAACATTTAACCGAACAATATTTTCAAACAAACCGAACAAGTATTTAATTGCATGACTGCACCTTATATCCTCCTTTCACCATGCTCGGACGCCAAATCACCCGGCCAAAGGTGAGTTGGACCAAGCGACACGCCACTCATTGGGTCCAATGAGGGCTTACCACGTGGTAATAATTAACCGAACAGAAATTCCCATTAACACCATACATTAAAATACCCTGACAAGTCATGCATCATTCAAATATCCAAACAGAATATATCCGAACAATAATATCTCATCATGATAAACAAAAATAAATTTTTAACCCACTTGGCAATAATTTCAAACAAGTATATACAGTATTTATTTTCAATAATTCATAATTTTTCCAAACAACAAACAACACATAACCATTCACAAACACACTCATCACAACACATTAATAATGGTTACCTTGTGTCTTGAATAACAAGTTCCCCTTCACAACTCCTTTTTCACCACTATCTTTGTCAATATAATCTACATAATTATTTCACAATACTATATATTAATTTTACATTAAAATAAATAACTCTAATTTAAAGAGTTAGAAAGTCTTAGATCTATAATCCATATTAACACTAATTTAAGATTTATGCCTCATTTAACTTCCCAAATTCTTTTCTAAAATTCTCGTACCCTAATAAACTATTTTTTTTTATCCTCAAATCACTTCTAGTATCACAATTTCATCCTTCTATATTCTAAAAATTCGTCCAAAAATAAATTAAAAATTTTACAATTATCCTGAAGCCTCAAATCACCTTTCTATAACCTCAAAAATACCTATTCATACTTAAATAAATATTTAATAATCATAGGTTTATCCCTACATCTCAGATTCCACATAAATTCAACCATATAGATCTAGATTTTAACTCAAAAATTCTTAAACATGAGTTTCAACCTCAAGAAAATATTCTATAATATTTATTATATCCCTAAGAGTTTTAACCTATATTTTTAATCCATCATATCATCAGATTAACTATCCTATAGAAAAATCCTAATCAAAATATTTACTCTATCCTACAAAATAATCATATCATTAGAAAGCTAATATTATTTAGAAAATAACTATAAAATTAATTTTGTAATTAAATAAATTTTTAAATGCTAATCTAAACAGGAAAGTTAGAACATACCTGAAGAAAAAGAAAATAATCCTCCCTTGCGAGAAAACGCCGAGCAACGTGAGAGGAAGAGAGAAAAATAATATAAAAATGGGATTGTGAGTCCCAAAATTATATTAAAAAAACTATAGGTTTGAATTTAATTATTCAAACCTTTGGGCCAAAAGTTGCAATTTCCTCTAAATTGCATCTTAGCCTCTCATGCTTCCTAATGCACACACCCCCTCCTTTTTATACATGAAGGCACCTCTTCTCTTTCCTCATCTAACCAATGTGGGACTTAGAAACAAAACCTTCCACCCCCCCTTTTTTTTGTTCCTTCTACCTTCTCTTTTTTTTAACACACAAAAAAAAATTATTTATGTATTATATCTTAACTAAATATTGCTTATGTGGTTTTAAATTTAAATTTTTAAATTCATAATTAAATACCTAATCATAATATTATTTCTAAATAACCTCAAATAATATAAATTCCTATTATTATCATTTTTTTCTCAAAACCTAAATTCTATAATTTTTTTATTATATAAAAAATCAGGATGTTACACTCCGGACTAGGGGTGTTCACGGGATGGGACGGGATCGGGACACCCCCGTCCCATGGCCCGTCCTGAAAAATGATCGGGACTCAAAATTTGTCCCATGTCCCTTCTCGTCCCAAAAGTTGTCCCGTCCTGAAAGGAGTTGGGACGGGACCGGGATGTCCCGAATGCATATCAACAAGATTGTTATAATTTTTTAACTTATTACTTGACAAGAAAAAGTATATGTTACATTAATTAGAACCCCAAAAAAGTTCAATGCAAATTTCATTATGAATATGATTAATCATAGAAGTAATGACAGACTAGAAGAATTAAACCATATAAATTAAATTTTGTTCACAACTTAACACCCAGATCTTTTTCTTTAAAAATATTTCTTAACAATGTCCTACATTTATGGGAGATTTGGAGAGAAAAAAATTACCTCATACTGCTTCTATTTGAACGGCACTTGAGTTCTTCCCATATTCTCAATCACTTTAAATTCCTTCCCTGTAAAATCATATTGAAATAAAAAAAATTCAGTCTTGCTGTTTGCCTAAAGTATTCCTATAATTAATTTATCATTAATTGCAGAACTGAAATTACTATAAAAACACATTAAAGTTTTGAGAAAGAAGCTACTATTAGCGTGCCCCTGCAATTTATAAGTGGCAAAGAAAGATTGCCCTTACTTTTAGCGTGCCCCTGCAATTCATAACCTGATACTTAAAAATTGCTATGGCAAAGAAAGAAACAAATTAGAGGAAACAAATTTACTGCATGCTTTATAAGCAAAGCTATACTGTGTCAAGGTATTAAACCTGCCACTTTTTCTTGACCTTCTTCATACAATGTAGTCTCAACTAGTGATGCTGCCATCTTCCCCATACAAATATGCTTAGTCATGTAGAAAAAAAATTCAAGAAAAAGAATGCTTTTAGAAATACCAAGATTTCCCACTAAAGGAAAAAAAAGCAGTAATAGAAAATCAAATTAAATCAAGTCTAAGAAGAACATTTCAGCAATAATATTCAAAAGACAAACAACAACAACAATTCAGCAAATACAGCTTAATAAAGACAAGTAACTTCCAAGTGATAAGTGCAACAACAAGTCAAGAGTCAACAATTTAAGCCCCAAGGACAACTTCAACTTCGAGTCATTGCTCTTCCTCTTCAACTGAGATATTTGAAGCCAATGATTCTTATGAAAATAAAACAATAAACACAATATAAACAAAAATTATTAAATATAGATAAACAAAAAGTTAAATC
Source organism: Prosopis cineraria (assembly GCF_029017545.1). Lineage (NCBI taxonomy): Eukaryota > Viridiplantae > Streptophyta > Magnoliopsida > Fabales > Fabaceae > Prosopis > Prosopis cineraria. The sequence goes on from NW_026556516.1 coordinate 19,894, forward strand.
ATATTAAAAGAAATAATCAATTATAAAAAATGATATTACCTTCCACAGCTTGCTCTGTATCATTAAAATTATCAACGTCAACACCCTGTAATTTTGCAGTGGATGGAGATAGCCAGTTTTAGGCACAAATTAGTGCCTCAACTATCTTTGGAGATAGGGAGCTCCTAAAATCATCAATTACATGACCTCCTGTGCTAATTGTAGATTCTAAAGACACAGTGGAAACAGGTATGGCCAATACATCACATGCAATCAATGAAAGGACTTTATATTTAGTCGAATTCAATTTCCACCATGTTAAAATGTCAAAATTTGGATCAAGTGCTTCAACTAACTCATCATGCAAATACTTGTCCACCTTTGCATACTTATCTGCTTGAATCTCAGTCTCTTTTTGGGTGAGAAACCTTTGAAATAAAGCCCTAGACCTAGAGCTTAAGAAAGTTAAAGGCCTACAATCTGATCCAAGTAATTGAGTCAAACTACTTTTACTTGGTCCTTGTGTCTAACTCTAACTCTGACTTTGAGTCTGAGATGTGTCAACCCCACTTGAATAATGATCATATAAATGATACAAGACATCTGAGACCTTTTTTGTCATAGCTTCATGTTGTGTAGCCTCAGGAAACATATCCTCAAAAGCAAATTGCAAATATTTCATTTTATACCTTGGGTCAAGTACCACTGCTACCACAAGCAAAAGATTAAGTTTCTCTAAGTTCCCCCAATACTTATTATACTTAGTCAACATGCTCTTAGCCATATCACAAAGCAAGGAATCATGATTGTTTGCACTTTTATATAAAATTGCAAAGACATCAACTATTTGTTGAAAGCAAACATTTGAGGTCACATAAAGTGATCTTGAAAATTGTAAAGTAATATCATAGAACAACTTTAAAAAAATCATAAAATCTTTTGCATCCTTCCAATCATTTTCATTAGGGGGACCAATCAAATTTTTATCCAAGAGGAAGTTTCTATAATTATTATCTTGCTGCTCTATCCTCTAAAAAACACTGTAAAATTTAATTGCACTCTCTAACATGATGTAAGTTGAATTCCATCTAGTTGGACAATCCATGCTTAGTAGCCTCTTTGAATCAATTTTTATTTTTTCTACAAGCTCCTTGAATTTATGAAACCTTGATAGAGAAGCTCTCACATATTTAATGGCATTCCGAATGCCTTTAATACACTTATGCATATCCTTCACACCATCAAAAATAATCAAATTTAAGATATGCGCACAACAATGCAAGTGCAAGAACTCCCCATCATAAACTAAACCATTCCAATGCCTCAAGACCCCCTTTAAAGATGCCAAAGCAGTGTCATTAGAAGAAGCATTATCAACTGTGATTGTAAATACCTTATCAATAATCTAAAACAGCAAGCATTTCTTAATTTCTTGAGCAATTATTTCTCTCTTATGATTTTCAACTACACAAAAATTCAAAATTCGCTTTTGATATGTCCAATACTCATCAATCCAATAAGCAGTTAAGCACATATAACTGGCATTTTGATTGGAAGTCCAAGTATCAGTAGTGAGAGAGACACGTATTTGAGATTTTTTAAAATACCTTTTCAAGTTTCTAGCTTCTTCAAGGTATAACTTGTAGCAATCTCTAGTAACTGTCGCTCTTGAAGGGACTTAAAAGTGAGGTTCTAACCTTCTCATCATCTCTTTAAAACCATCACCTTCCACAACATTAAAAGGCATTTCATCTAATATTACAAATATAGCAATGGCTTGTCTGCAATCGAGTTGATTAAATAGATGATGACTCAAAGTTTTAGATGACCCTAATTGAGAGCCCGATGGTAAAAACTGTGCCAACTTGTTTGCTTTGTTTGGATTTCTGGGACATCTTTTTACATGTTTTCTAATTCCATTTGTCCCATGTCTTGTAGAGTCACAACCAATTGTTGTTGGGCAATACTTGCACTTAGCACGGGGTTCTCCATTAGTTTTGTCCAATGGCAACCTTTCAAAATGCGCCCAAACAGCTGATTTATGTCTCTTTCTTCCACTTTCTCCTTCATTCTTTGACTCATTTTCCTCTTCAGTACTAGGTGATGAAGCATGTTCAGGATCTCCTTCTATTGTTTCTACATTTTCTTGAAGAGTGGGTGTAGTGGCCATTTTTCTTTGCAATGTAGATTTGGCCAACAGCAGCAACAACAACTACCCTTAACTGATTAAAACCTCATATTAAATATTCAAATAGGCATGCATAAAAATCAAGGGCATTAAATTTTCACACATGCAAATAATCTAAATCATGTAGCCAAATACTTAAATAATTTATATGGTCAATATTTGCTTTACTTAATCCAAATGATGAAAATAAAATTGTGCATGTAACAAGTTCGGTTGAAAGCACCACCACTTCTTGTTCTTGTTAAATAAAATTCTAACATGCAAATTAATATAATCAAGTTAATTAAAACATGGATATATATACTGTATTTGTAATGAAGTACCTATTTTTGTCAATCTACAAATAGAAATAGTATATACATGGGCATATATATTTCAAATATAAATAGTATTTGCCTTTAACAATGGAACCGTGAAAATTGAAATCTCATGCACAAACAGAAGAGGATATACATGGGCATTAATTTATCAACTCAAAATGCCAAACACAAGCTCAATCATCCTTATTAATTTATTTCTCAGCATTCAACAAGACAACAAATGAGCAATGAAACGCACTAGATTTGAGGACTGCTTGCAGATTTGAGTAGAAGAGAACGATGGATTTGAGGTAGCACCAGATCTAGGTAGAAGAGAATAACCTTGCAGCTGCATCAAATAATCTTGCAACAAATACCTTGCAACTGTGTCACGTGGAGGTGGAGACAGAGGCATAGTTGAGGTTGCGAAGGCAGAGGCGTGAAGCTATGCGACTTGTGCAGCTCTCGTCTTCGTGCGTCAGAACTCAAAACAGAGAAAGATGTGGAAGCTTGATGCTAAAGATGTGGAAGACATGAACAGAGAAAGCATTCGTGATGAAGGGAATAATAACAGTTCAAAAAGGAGATTCAGGGAGGAACGCGTGGACTGTGGTACGAAGGTAGCCTCTAGTCAGAAGGACCAAAATTGAAGGTCTACTGAGCTGTGCGACTGATTTGTGGCTGAGGGTTAGAGGCTTGGAGCTGGAGCTTTGAAAGGGAAAGCTGGAAACCGAAGTCTGGATCTGGAAAGTGGAAATTGAAAAGGGAAAAATAAAAAATGAACTCCCTACTGCCACATGTGTGTCTTAGCTGCCTTAGGATTAAAGCTGAAAATTGAAAAATACCATTAAAAATCAGTTTAATTAAAATAAATAAATAATAGTTAAAATTAAAATATATATATATATATAATTATATGCTGAGTATAAACAGGACGGGACAGGACGTCCCGATGGCTGGCCCGAGTCCTATCCCGTCCCATCCCTATTTTGGCCCTATCCCCTAAAAGTCCTGTCTCGGATTTTTTCGGGCCGAGACAGACCCGTCCCAATATGATCGGGACGAGCACAGGCCGGTACGGGTCAGTTAGGCCGGGTACATCTTGAACACCCCTACTCTAAACAACCTTGAATTGCTTCCAAAACAACTCCCTTTTCTCTCCATGACTTGTAATAACTAACACCAACCCCAAATTCCTTACGCATGTGCTTTATTATTGATTTCAAGTCATTACATTTTCTATCAATAACTTTTTGCTTCACACATTCACTAATGATAAGGCTTGTTACTTGCCTATGATTACCACCCACGACATCAACAGCATAAGTATGGTCCTTTACATACCGTCTAATGACCCAAACCTAAATAGAAGAAATCATTGAGGCCTGTACCTACTGCTTATAACCATCAACACTACAAGCAACAACAAGCTTTTCACCATTTGATTTGAGAGTTTTGTATTCAAAATTCCTCTTTATAGCTAAGAGTTGCAGAACTTTTTAGACTTCCAATTTGCTAAAGAATGTATCTCCCTCCTTAATATCATCCATTTGCAAAAGCTCATCGGGTCCACTACAATTCTTGTTGTTGGTAGATGTAAAAGAACATGAACTTAAGGAACTATCTCATTCATGGCAAGGTTCAAACACTTCTTATATGGACAAAGGTCTATTGAAAATAGAGAAAATTAACAGGAAGTTAAAGAGAATAGAATTTCTCAACGAATTAAAATATCATATCAAATCATTGTCATTCTTGACCTCTAAAATACAATATGTTGAAGTTTCAATATAAAAAAGACTATCAATTTAACCTCATGACTTACATTCAACTGTAATTTCTCATACACAATTTTCATAACATCAAGATATAAAGCTATATCTTCCACAAGCACTTTTAGATATGAACTATCCACATAACAGTTGTTCAAATCCCATTTTTCATCATAAGAAATGATGAAATTAAGCATCTCCATATCTGCAAGATGACATGGTGTTGGTAAGTTATCACTGATATTCTTTATTAATAATATAAGATAGTATATCAATGATATACTAACGTTAATGAGAAACACAAAAACACCATACTCCTTTGCCCAAATTAGATCAAACTAAGTTTAAAAAAAATTACAAACACCTTAGCTTATTATAGAAAATCAAATACCTAAAATAAAAAATCATGAACAATGAGAAAATAATATGTTTTCTGTTCAAAATTCAAGCAAATTGCATGATCAATGACAATGAATAATAGATTACAAACAAATGATTTACTGATTCAGTGAAGATATTACCTGGATATATGAAGATGATGAAAATTCGATTATATATGATACTCTTCAACCTCCAGAAAAAAAAAAAAGAATACAAGACAACTTCTATTCGATGATGCAATTTCCTCTTCAATGTGATGATAATGTCTGGGAAACATAGAGATGATAAATAGAGAGAGGAAAGCACTGTATGATAAGAAATGTTTTACAATTTGCAATGAAGATGGTGAAGAAAATAAACGTACGGATGAAGAAATAAAATCAAGAAAGATCATATAAAAATAAAATCAGTTATATTCTGTTTTAATAATACATAGAAATAAAATTAGATATATTCTCTTTTAATAATAAATCTATTTTGAGGATAAAAAAATGAAAACACATCTAATTTATTTTTGAATGAACCATATTCCAAAATATTCAAAAACCTCTTCCGTATTTTATGGGAGTTGTATTTTTTGAGGCCATTGAACTAATTTTATCTAATAATTAATGACTATCATTCTAATGGAGATAATGAATCGAATTTTCTCTCTCCATTTCTTAGATACAAATCAACTTTAATTCCTATTTTTTAATATAATTCAAATTATATTAAAAGAACTTTTTTATTGGTAGAAAACGGGGTTAAGCCCACACAAAAACACTAATACACAAGACGGCTCATGTCTCCTTCAAAATCTCAATATAATAAAGAGATAATCTCCCTAAGAGGCATCTTTATAATAGTATAGTTGTTAGCATGGTTCACCGTATCTATTGCCTTATCTAAAAACATACTTAACCACGATATCAACATCACTCTCAAGAGTGTTAATTCTATGTTTGAGTTCCACAAGTCAATTTGACTTGAGTCAAGGAAGGATTAGAATTATTGGTATAATAGTTGTTGACAATGGTGGAGCCACATTAGTTTGAGGGTGTCCAAATGCACCCCCTCACTTTGAAAAAAATTACAAATAGGGTATATAAAATATACAACTTTACACCCCTTACTTTTGATATTTTTCACCCTATAAATTAAATAAAAAATATTTAGGCTCAAAAGTTTAGTAGATATATAATATTTTAATAATCTAGATAAGATATGAAGAGTATATTTATAATAGAAGACTATATCAATCTGTTCAATATAATTTTTTTGAAATCAAAAATGATAATAAAACTATTCATGTTATTATAATTTTAGTTCTAGCATAATTATTAGTTTTTAAAAATATTAATTTTTATTGAATTATTTTGCACCCCTGACTCGAGGTCTTGACTCCACCACTGGTTGTTGAGTCACTCTTCACAATCAAGTTCTTAAAGTTCAAGTCTTTTGCAAGTTTGAGGCCATGATAAATGCTCTACATTAAGTTTTCATCCATCCGTCAGTGGGCAATCCCACCTAACTTTCACCAGAGACAATAATAAACTTGTAAACTCATTCTCTGTTAAGCTTTTATGAAGTAAGCTTGCATAGTTAGTAATCCTCTTAACCAACTCAATAGGATTGGAAATACCATTGTTGAAAATACAACCATTATGGTACTTCCACAAGGACCAAATAGTAATAGCAAAAACAGTATCTCATGAGGAGAAGTCATGGAAAGACTTACACTTAAAATTCCAACAAAACCGTTTCTTTTATTGAAATGCCAAAAAAGAATCTATCTCAACAGTGTAACTTTAATTCCTTCTTAAAAAGCTTCCAAACATGCATGCATGCATGAAGCCATAGGTTCGTATTATTGAAGAATTATTGATACAGCAGCAAGCTTCATCCTTCAAATGAAACCTCCTGCTACTACACTTTTATTAGTTTTATTAATTTGTTCAATGAAAGAATATCTATTTCTTAATTATACATGGTAACTTGTGATAATTGAATGCTTTATTGTTTTATACCATAGTAAGACCTGTAAAACGCTATCGAAGTAATTAGGTCTTTTCCCACAAAATTTTATTTTCATATATGTTTCAAGGAGCTGTAGTGATATTTCATATTTTTAAGATCCTTCTTTGATATTAAAACATTTTACAGATCTTAAATATATTTTTATTTTTTTTAATTCAGTCCTTACTTAATGCTCAATATTTTGTTAACAATAAATGCTTTATGATGTGGGCAAATCCTTCCATACATTTATTAAGAACATAGTAGGGAAAATTATAGCCAAGGACTGCAGGAGGAATCTATTTACATAAAAGTACCAAATAATTTGGAAATTATGCTATAATACCTAGGGATTAAAACATAATTAATTTTTAATGTGAAAAGACAAAATTTTCCCTCAATTTTTTTTTTAAAAACTCCTCAACCACCGACCATTGAAGCTTCGATATCGGTGGCTGGACCACCCTACCGACCGGCTATCTAAGCTCCTACAATGGTAGTTGAACCACCACTAGAACTCCGACATTGATTACCTAACCAGTGAGGGAGGCAAGCTATTTTTTTTTTAAGGTGGCCTAAGGTGGGATTTGAACCCACAACCTTCTTGGCCACCAAAAAAATTATTAGCCACTAGGCTAACAAATCCTTTCAATTATATAATGCAAAGTTTTATATATATACTTAACTATATTTTCACTTTCCATACCAATACTTATCAAAATTTCAGTAGTTACTTGTCATTTTACAAATGGTTACTTGTTAAACTACTAATAGAACTTGTTAAAAAATTTAATACACACTGATTTTTATAAATGCTTAATTGTTTTTAATACCAAAATGACAAGTTTCTATTAGCAGTTTAACAAATAATCATTTGTAAAATAACAAGCATCGTTACTAACTTTGAAAATTTCTCTTGGTAACTTGACAAGAAAATTTTAGCAAAATAACAAGTTCCTATGAGCTTTTGACATGTAAAATTTTAGTAATAAAACCAAGTAAATATTTATAAAAATCACTCCATATTAAATTTCTTTGACAAATCCTTATTGATAATTTAACAAGTAATCATTTGTGAAATGATAAGTCCTGTTACTAGCTTTGAAAATTTTCTTGATTATTTGACAATAAAATTTTAACAAAATAATAAGTTCCTATAAGCTTTTGACATGTAAAATTTTAGCCTAACGGCTAACAATTCTTTTGGTGCTAAGAGGATGTGTGTTCAAACCCTACCTTGGCCACCTTAAAAAAGAAAAAAAGTTTGCCTCCTTCCCCAGTCCAATGATTGGCACTAGAGCTCTGGCGTTGGCTCGACTATCACTACCAAAGCTCAAATGGTTAGTCCAACGGCATAGTCCGACTACCAACGTCAAAGCTCCGGCTACTAGTGGCTAAGGAGTTTCTTTAAAAAAAAATTGAGGGGTAATTTTGTCTGTTCGCATTAAAAATTAATTACATTTTGATCCCCTAATTTTGCAACATAATTTCAGAATTATTTGGTATTTATCTCTAAATAGATTCCTCCGGCAGTCCTTAACTGTAATTTTCCCAACATAGTACTCCATTGGAAGAAAACATTAATTTAATTATTTCTAAAATTCTGTAATTTATCTTATATATAAAAGTAACTAATCATTCAAAATTGTCCAGAGATTCGTAATGATTAGAATAATACGAATGTCTATGATCTTCAAGCGTACTGATGACTGTCGTTTTATTCCCTGTCATACGTAGGCCAAAAATGGTCAAATCAATTTATTTCTAGCCAACAAATGAGGAAATCCTGTACGAAGTGGTCAAAGTCAACTTTTTCTTGTTTTTTCTAAAAATAATCCAAATATCTAAAAAATCTATCCAGTCTTCAAATTTGAACAATAACAAACTTTTTTCGTGAAAATTTTAAGGAATGAAAGAAAGAAGAAGTATAGAATAATTTTTTTCCATATGAATATATTTGTTTTATTTTTTTGTGAAACCATTTTCGGGATTTTAATAAATGGCTGCTTTTAAGGAACAAAGAACCTGTCTTTAAAAGGGCAAAAACAAATAGAATAATGGCTTAGTCTGACCAAGCGATGGGCGAGACGTAAAGTGATGCTGGATTTATGAGTTGGCCCATAAAATGACCGTTACGTGACATGAGATTGGTCCATAGCCCACCAAAATAGGCTGGTCCATTATTCAAAGTAGTGACGTGCAATTATTCTGAATCTTTGAAGTTTTTTGTTTTTGTTCGAATCTTTGAAAAGTTCTACTTCTACTAATAATTTGACCCGCCGATCGCAATGATTACTCCTTATTTTTTGGTTATAATTATGATTTTGTTGCTTACATTTTAGGAAGTCATAACTCATAATTGAAAAAAGAGTAGCATTTCCATGCTTAATTGAGAAATTGTTATTTGTGTTCATCACATGGTTTAATGAAATATTATCCCACTTTTTTATATTCTATTTAAAGTTATTAAATTTACAAATTTAAGTAAACTTATAATAAAAATGTAACTCAAAACGTAAACTCGAATTGTAAACTTATAAGAGTTTACCTCTATTAATAAATAACTTTTAAAAGTACATAATTAAATAATTAAAATATAAATATAATCATAATTTAATTTAAATATATTTTAAATATAAATTATTTAAATTAAATCTATCCACATTTATATATATTATACTTAACATAGAAATTTTAAAATATGGCAACTTATTTTTGATATTTTTTTGTTTTCTTTTTTATTAATATTAATTTTTATTTTTTAAGTTTTAGTTTCAATTAAACAAGATCCTGCTTTTTTTAATTAAGTTCTAAATAATATATACTTATCTTGCTCAATGAGTTTATGAGCAAATATGCACGACTTTATAAGTTAAAAATGTAAAAATAGTAATCTCGAAGAGTCAACTCATGAGTTTAACTGAATTTTATCTAATTCAAATTTATAAGCAAATTAACACAATTTTATAAGTTAGAAATATAAAAATGATAAACTTGTAGAATTAATTCAAAAATTTGACAATAATGATCTACCCACATCTAATTTCCATTGTTTTAATTCAATCATTTTCTAATACTTCAAGAATGTAATGAACTAAAAAAAATCAGTGTTTATATATGATATAATGTATCCTTATCTGAAAAATTAGTTTAAAATTTATTAGAGTTCGATAGGTAATGGAATTTATGTAAAGTAAAGAAACAAGGTTGCGTTTATACTATTTACACATTATTATCCAGACAAAAAATTTGTTAGGCAAAAGGAAGAATTCTTTAGAGAATGACAACTAAATAAAACTCCGTAAAAAATTAATGTCAAATCATAATTTCATCATAATTTTGATTCTCGTTAATCCATTAAGTTGATCCTCAAGAACAATCCAACTAAAATGATTGATGGTTGAATGATTATAAGCCAGTCTAACTGATTACTTTCAAAACATTTTTTTTAAAACAAATTTAATAATATTGATTCCATTTAAAAAATGAGATATAAATTTAAGGCTTTGGAAGAAAAATATATTTTTAATCCCTTAATTTCACTTACTTTATAATTTGATTCTTCATCGTGAATCATTCAATTTATAAAAAAATAAACAAATACTGTATATATTTCCCAAAAGACATAATAATGTATGTATATTTTTTTAATAAGAATAATATATCTATATAAACAGATGATGCGATAAGCAAATTCATCTCATGCCACAACTTATTATTAGACCAACCAACGTTAACGATAGCTATGTCTACTGCAACGTTAAAGACGACGACAATGGCTGCGTCTGCGGTTAAATATCGCAGAGTTCGTTCATCACATATAAGTTCATGGCCATTCAGGCATCAATCATCCAACTTATTTTTCCACCACGATCGGAAATCAACAAAAATAATACATGCTAGATCCATAATTGCATCAGCTTGATTACAAGGTATAAAGCTTGAAAGCCATACATGATGCTAAAGCCTTAATTATTATTTGTCTTTCGATAATCATATATATCGTTTTATTTCTTTGCATTGGTGTTTAGTACTTGGTAGCTGCTCAAACTGATGAATTCAAACCAAGCATGGAAGCTCGGAAAAGAAGAGTCCAAGAGGCCCTGCGAAACACGACGGATCCAAAGGCGACCTTGAAGATGATAGACACGATACAACATCTGGGAATTTCGCACCACTTCGAGGAAGACAAAGATTCGATATTAAGATGTTTGTGTGGTTGGGACGCTGGTGACGATCTCTTTGCCACTGCTCTTCGCTTTCGTCTCCTCAGGCATAATGCCATCTTCACTACTAGTTCATCAGGTTCAGCTTATAATTTTGTGTTCCTTTTTTAAAATTTGAAATTGATCATACAGAAAACTAATGATCACTTAAAATAGGCTGGTGAAAACATGAGAAACTTAATTATAGAAGTAACACATTATTCTGAACAACTTTGAACTGATCAGTTGAGTGTTGACTCGTGGTGTAGATCACGTTTTCAAGAAATTTATGGACAAAAGCGGGAGATTCAAGGAACCAATCAGCAGGGACACGTGGGGTGTGTTAAGCTTGTATGAGGCATCGTACTTGGGAGAAGAGGGGGAAGATATGTTAACGGAGGCCATGGGCTTTACGAAGCTCCATCTTCATCGATCCTTACCAGATCTCAGCCCTGAAGAAGGAGGCCGTGTCGCTAGAGCCTTGAAAATTCCAAGGCACCTCAGAATGGCCAGGCTTGAAGCCAGAGACTACATTCATGAATATGAAAAACTTAGCAACCACATGCCAGCTCTCTTGGCTTTGGCCAAGTTAGACTTTGACATGGTTCAGTCGCTGCACCAACAAGAATTAGCAGAGATTTGCAGGTAAGGCAGATCTCATTCATTTAACACTTTGATCATATTGAGTTCTGCACATGGACAAATTTTCTATTTGACATTTTTAGGTGGTGGAAACAACCGGGGCTCGTTGATAAACTTGGTTTTGCGAGAGATAGACCATCGGAGTGCTTCCTGTGGACAGTGGGGATATTTCCAGAGCCATACTATTCTAATTGCCGGATTGAACTCACCAAAACCATCTGCATATTACTGGTTATGGATGATATCTTTGACTCTTATGGCACCTTGGATGAACTTGTTCTTTTCACTGAAGCCATCAGAAGGTTGATCTGCTAGTCCAATAATTTCTGGTTATCACTGAAAAAAATCAACGCGTACGTGATTCAGAATTGATCATATTGTTAACTTATATTCTTGTTTGCAGGTGGGATCTGGACGTGATGGAGGAGCTGCCCGAGTATATGAAGATATGCTATATGGCATTGTATAACACTACCAATGAAATTGCCCCCAGAGTTCAGAAAGACCACGGCTTGACCGTGGTTGCACACCTGAAGAGAACTGTAAGAATATCTGAATAAATAATCAGAAATCATGACAAACATTAGAAAAAAGTACTAATCACCATGATGGGATTAAGCAAGAAATTAATTAATAACTATTGGGTGCAGTGGATAGACATATTTGAAGCTTTTTTAAAGGAAGCGAGGTGGTTCAGCAGAGGGGAGATACCAAATGTTGAAGAATATCTGGAGAACGGTGTGAGTTCTGCGGGATCATACATGGCAATGGTGCACGCATTCTTCTAACAGGAGACAATCTCTCAGAGCAAAATGTTTCCATGATGCAGAATCCGCCGTATCCAAGGCTCTTCACTGTGTGTGGCGAAATTCTTCGCCTTTGGGATGATCTGGGAACTTCAACGGTACGTACGTGCACGGGCCTCTCTTTAATCTCATTTCATTTGTCGCTTAAATACGATCTCCATTAATGATTACTATTAATAAATTAATTAATGAAGAAGTTTGACGGTGAATGGTGATGATTAGGAGGAACAAGAAAGAGGAGACAATGCATGCAGTATCCAATGCTACATGAGAGAGAATCATCCTGTAGAGGAAGACAAAGCGAGAAAATACGTAAGAGAGCGTATGGGGAAGCTATGGTGGGAACTAAATAACATAGCAATGGCAACGAAGTCTCTGCCTTGGTCAATCGTGAAGGCTTCGTTTAACGTAGCAAGAACTGCGCAGGTGATTTATGAGCATGGAGATGACAAAAGCGCGCATAGCGTGGATGATTACGTCCAAGCTTTGCTCTTCCAACCCTTCTCAAACCATTGTTCCCACATAAATCCTTAATTAGAAGGAGTGTATATGTGTAGGTCCTCAATAATTGTAAAATTGTTCCACATTCATAGGCACTCCTCTGCTAAAACATTGTAAGGTTTTTTTTTTTTTTATGAGTTGAATGTTAAAAAATATAAGGTATTTTTAATATTTAAAAATGTAATCATTTTTTTAAAATTACTTTTAATAATAAATTACTTTACATTTATTTTAAAGTGCAATACCTTATTAAATAGAGATAAGTATGAAAAACAATTGTTAGTTTAAAAATAAATAAGTAATAATTTTATTGATAAAATTTAATTAAAAATGTATTATATTTTTAAATAAATGAAGTGATGGATGGGTTGTACCCGTTCTACAGAGGAAGAGGACATGGGCGGAATCAAGATAAAAATTGGATCGGGCCAAATTATTTAAATAAATTTTTTTGCATACTATTGATAATTTTTTTAATATTTAGAATATTATTTTATTATAAATGTAAATGAAATTTTAAATACCTATATTATATGAAAAATATTATAAGAAATATCATTGGAAATTATTTAATACTTTAAGAAATTAAAAATATTTAAAGTTAAGTCAAATATTTTTGTACATATGATATGAACTCTAAAATACACTTGACCTACTAAAACTAACATTAATCAATACTATTTACAAAAATAAATAATAATATATTTATTTAAATACTTACTCAATTTTTTAATAATAATTTATTCAAAAAAAGTATTAAAAAACCTAACATATACAATACGCTCTTCGTTTAAAAATATAAGATATTTTTAAATAAATTTTATCCTAATAAAGTAATTATCTACTTTTTAAATAACCCCTATCTTTTTATATTTATCCCTATTAAATACCTGATAATAAATAAAAATTATTTATTAATAGGGGTATTTAAAAAAAGATAATAATTATACTTTAAAAAATTAAAAAATACTTTATATTTTTAAATATTTAATTTTTTAAAAATATTTGATATTTTTAAATAAAGAGTATAAATATTAACTTTCACCGATAAACATATCTATAAACCAATATAATATAATTATAGTTTATTTATGTTTTACAAATAATAAAAAAAATTGTAACTATGCATGCTTGTGCATGCGCAGAGAGTGTCAGGGAGAGTAGATTTTTTTGTTGGCTAGGAACGTAGTACACCTATATTCGTTCGAAGATGGCAGTGGGTTGGCCCCACTCAACACAGACGTGGGTCCGGCCCTGGAAGAGAGGGTGGGCAGGTTCACATTTCAGCCTTCACTGCCACAAGATCCTTTAACATCCGTTCGCGCCTGATTCCTACTTTCCCACGGTTTGCTAATTAATAAGATGGGGATAAAACGATAAAATCCGAAAAAAAAAAACTTATAAACAGTTAAGTGTTCAACAATTTTTTAAAAAAGAAATGATAACAAAATTCTTTAAGATTATTTAAATAACATTTTGACCTCTTAAAATGTGATAATTCTATTAAAATTTTTAAAAAACTTATGCGTCAATAAATTTTAAATTAAAAAATTATTTTACTATTATTGATCGGTGTAATTTTCTTGTTTAATTCTTTAAATAAAATTTATTATTTCTTAAATAAAAAGAGTGGTGGGGGGTTTATTATTTTTAAAACTTATTTTTAAACAACAAAAATTATATTTTAACAAGTTATATTTTTTGTTTCACCGTGTTTGCAATTCATAAAATAAAGATTATCATTCCTTAAGCAAAAATTGCGATCAGTACTTATTTTTTAATAATAAAAATTACAATTAACAAGTTATGATTTCTTGTTCTACTCTTGTAATTCGTTGAATAAAATTAGTTTTTTTTTTAAATAAATTTATAATTGAAGCTTGTTATTTTTAATAAGAATAGAAGATCTTTTCATTTTAAAATTTATTAACATAAAATCCCTAAAATTTCAGTAAATTATAACATTTCATGAAACTAAATTGTTATTTATATAATTTAAAATAATTTTATTATTTTTTTTTCTTTTTTAAGAAATAAATCACAAATATTGGTTCAGATGTCTTGTTGTTGTAAACAAGAATCTCAATTACAATTAAAAGTATATAAAAATTTAAATATTTTATTTATAGCTAAAACTCCAAAATTTTATGATTGCATAATCAATATTTATAATTAATTTTTAAAAAAATTTTATCAAAAATCTAACTGTCATAAATTTTTAATTTTGGGATTATAATATCAGTTTTCCTA
>NW_026556517.1:0-34903 GCF_029017545.1 Prosopis cineraria
TAAAACATTTTTAATTATAATTTGAATATCAATAAAATCCAATTATATCTTTGTTTTAATCATAAATATCATGAGTTTTCCTTTTATCCTTTTCCTCAACTGTCAATAATAAATTAAATGAGAGATAATATTTTTAATGAATGAAATATTATAACATGAAAAAGTGTGAATCTCTTGCAAATTATAAAGTTTTAGCTATCATAAAAAGTGAGAAAAATGTAAAAATACAAATAGGTTACACAACAAACCAAATTAATAAATATAAGATAAAATAGGTTAAAAAAATTTCAACCTAATTGAGACTCAATCTCTCAACTTTGACTTGTTATAATTCAGTTTCTGAAATTTTGATTTGGTTGTAATCAACACCTGAACTTTACCTTTTAACAATTTAATCTTTGAAATTTTAACCTCTTAAATATTTGTTTCTATATTTTAAAAATAAAATTATAAAGATTTAAAATATTTTAAAACTTATGGCTAATATTTAAATTATTAAACCCTTTTCATCTTTATAATTATTAAATTAAAAGTTTAAAATATTTTTAATCTTTATAATTTTATTTTTTAAATATAAAGACCAATATTTAAGAGGTTAAAACTTTAAGTACTAAATTATAAAAAGTAAAGTTTAAAAAACTAATTTATAACTGAATCAAAATTTTAAAGATTAAATTATAATGAGTCAAAATTAAAAAATTAAATTTAATTAAATTAAAACTATAAGGATCAAATGATTAATTTTCTCCAATAAAAATCACTCACAAATATGTGAACACTATCCAATCAAAAGAAATATTAGGTTCAGCATTAAACAACTTTTATATTGATGGAGTAGCTGTAAAATGTGGGAAAATGTCCATTGCCATACATGGAGTACCTGTAAATCAACCACTCTTACCGTTTCATCTGGACTTGTGTGCACACCACTAACACCGAAATGGTTTTATTTCTTTATAATAACAATTATCTGTTCCGCTATCTTGTCATGAGAAAATAACCTATTTCCACTGAAATCGCATGCCATCATAAATGTTTATTGCGAAATTTCATTTCAGATTGGAAGGGGGGGGGGGGGGGGAATCAAATCATGCTTTTTAAAGCCCCACGACAACAATAATAATATCTGAGACACAATTAAACAGAATGGAATGAAATATAAATCATTAGCATTTCATGTTTTTTAAAATAAAAGATGGAGTCCAAAAAAATAGACATGTCATTTTGGGGTAAAATAGGTACATTAATTTTACATGAAAGAAATAAAATATTGTCCTATTCAGATTTCAGGGGGCAAAAGGTAATCGAGGACGCAAACTAAAAAGGAGTTGGACCAGGAAGACAACAGAAATCAAGGTATCAAAACTTGCTAACTGGGAGAAACTAAAAAAGGCAGTATAGAGAGATTATTACTGTGTTGATTGCTCCTCTAACAATCAGGAGCCAGAGAGACTGCATACAGTTGCATCAACAGCATAAACCCAACTTCTCATTCTTCATCGGAATCTGAGTTATCTGCCCTTTGACCGTGTTTATAGGCAGTGCCATTTGCAGTTCCATGCTTATTTTTTGAGTCTTGATCATCTTCATCTTCACTGTACTCACTCTCATAATCATCATATTCTCCATCCTGGTCCTCCTCGTCCTCCTCAACTCCATCCTCCACAGTGGGCCCTTCATCCACTAAAGCCACACCCCTGGTGCCGGCCCGTGTTCGCTTCAAAATTTTGAGCTTTATATTTGTCTTTCTATCACAACCCAACCAAGAGTCGCACAAACAATAACAAGTTAAACTATAGTACCCTCAGATGGAGCCTGGAACTTGCCCATTACTAATCTAGACCCTCCCTTCACCTTCTCAATAGCTTCAGAAACCGCCCTACTAGTTTCCTTCACGTTTGCTCCTGAACCCTCCAATGATTCCTCAATTGCCTTGGATGCGGCAGTAATAGCTGCAGCTTCATCCATAAAACTGACCCTCTGTGAAAACCAAACATTATTTGAAACAGAATCTGCAAGCAAAAACCAGAAGTTTTCCTCCCTGTGGTGGAATGGGTAGTAAGGGGTATGTGGGGGAGAGCACCAACGAGACCATTACCCCGTTTAATATTTACCCACGCATGGATTGTAACAATGTCACCCTCTTGTATGCCCTCTTCGCCTTCAGTCTCACAAGTCACCTCAATAGTTAAATATGGCATCATATCCAGCACGACCTCAATGTCTTGTACTTCATCAGAAGATAACCCAGCTGACTGGATAAGCAGGTCAGCTCGCTCCTGTGAGTTCATGTCTCGAAGATCCTGAAATGTCCTCACCTTCTGCCGGTCAGAAAGGAAAAGGTTTAGGAAAAGATTATCAGGGACAAATGCGAAATTCAACATGTTCAATAGTGTTACTCTTCAACAATAATTCTACTTAATGCATCCAGGTAGAATTGGAAATTTAATGAAGTTACATGCCATTTTTCCAGAACAAAAGACGGTTTTGTTAGTCCATCTTTCTTTCTTGGGAGAATAACATTGAAGGCCCTAAAAAGGGAAATTATTAGAGTTTTGCATCGGATATTGTGCTATGAAAACACGGACATGTTGGTGTGAAAAGCTGAACCTTAACTAATAAGAGCTATCAATAACATGTCCGTGTTTTCATAGAACAATATCCAATGCAAAACTGATAGACCCTCATTGTACTAATTTCCTTTTTTAGGGCCTTCAATGTCACTCTCCCTTCTTTTTTTTCTTTTTTGTGCAAGGGAGGCACATATTACCGTAATTTCATAAGATTGATCACTCTACTCAACAACTAAAACCCTGTCCAGTATTGGTAAGAGCTAGACAAACCCATGAAAATAATTACCATTTTCCACTCAGGAAAATTGGCAGAATTTTGAAAGTCATCAAGTACAAATAATGATAGTTGGCAATTGCATTTGGCTGAAAAGGCATGCGGATTATTTTGACTAACCTTGCGGGCTACCTTCTTAATAATAGTCTCACTGATATGTGGCAGTTGCAGAAATGGTGCCATGCCTTCAGGAAATCCACCAGTAGCCTTTCTTGCGCTGAGGGGAACAGCCTGCATAAGAGATCACAAGGCAAGAAGAACTATTTATTTCAATGACTTTTTTAATATACAAAGGAGAAGAAAAAGAATAATTGGGGATATCTACATTGAAATGATACATCAAACAAGTAAAACAAATAAAAGCTTATAACAAGAACAAGAACGAGCACAATTTTATTTTATCCCATGCATCAAAAGTTTAAGCCACTACGCCATCCACAACTAAGGACATATCAATACTGCACAAGCTTTTCTCAAGAAAAACTAGAAAGCTTTTCATTGCCTTCTCTTTGAAGAGAGGTCATTACAGCAATAGGCATCAGCATAAGAGAGTCCAAAACTGAGTTCAGTAATCCAAGATCCATGATCATAGATAACAGAGAAGTTCACACATTCTCAAGGGAACAACATTCCAGCCTCTAAGAAATTCAATAGATGAAAATCCACCAGGAACTCAAGAAATGATATCACCAACAGGGAATAATGAAATATGACGATGTGGGCAGATTGTTTAGAAGAGGCAATAAGCTTGTCAGCATGCAATAGAGATTGAAAAGTTACATCCAGAGAACAATAGATATATATAAGAATAACCCACACAATGAGCGCCAGTGAGACTAATCTGTGTCAGGCTAGCAGAAAAAATATGCTAGCATTTTAGTAATTATCCTTAGCTTGAACTTAGATTTATCACCTGAATAATACTCTGAGAAAGCTCAACAACACCAATTGCAGGCCTCAGCCATCCATGGCCCTGAGCATTTCGTGGTATAACTGCCATCTTTTACAGAAAGTAGAACATAGATGAATTTAGTGTTAGATGGAAAGATCACAAGCTCACAAGTATGAATAAAATAACAGCAACATGCCACCACATCTCTCATATGAGAATGGCCACAGGCAAGGAAAACTTTACACTGATGTCTAACACAAATCAGACAACTTACACATACGATATGAATCACTCCACCTTTTATTAGAGGCATTATCTTATATTGTAAATATCTAAGATTCTGTTGTCTTAGTTCTCTAAAATCTTTGTATTTGCAATTCAGCATCAATCTATCAGAATCAGCATCAGAAAACATTCAGCTCATAAACTTAGTTACCACCCAAATAAGATGGATATAACACAGGTAAAAAATATATCAAATATTAGCTGCAAGTTAACTTGAATTTGTTAACATCAACATCGAGCATCCAGGAAATCCACTTGGACCTGCTCATTTATTAATTACAATTGGCTCATGTAAAATTTAACTTTTTTCCATGACTGTATATTCTTCCTGAATTTACACACAGGAAACGTGCTAAAGTCCCCATCTAGTCTGTAGGAAAAGCCAGGTGTTATATGCTCTATGGTGTGTAAGACAGGTCGACTCATATTTTCCATTTTAAACAAGGCATAAGCGCTCAAGTTTGACATGTGCCTTTGACTTAACTAAGATATAAAAGAAACCTCCCTTGGACACCGGACACAAGTATGTGTAAGTAGAAGATCTTGTTTCACCATCTAAGAAATATTCCACAATTCTTTAGTCACAAAGCTATTGGATAATGATTAATGATAGAAGCATAGATTTAAAGTGAAAAACATGGTAAATAAAGCAAGAGATCTCTAGCTCTCAAACACTAAAATAGCAAAGTTACCTTCATTAACTCTTCAAGAAGGCGAGGCGCCATTTCTAAAATTCGCCTGAAATCACCTTGCAATGATGGAGACAAAGTTGCAAATTCACGAGTCAACTGAGCTTGAATCAACAGCTCTGTCTGCAAAAGAAAAAAAATGGCATAGTTGTGAGCACACAAGGAATTAGAACAGGATGCTTTAACTGGTTGGCTTCCATATAAAGTAATACCTTAACCAGTGCAGGATGCTGCTTCCAAAACTTAGCCTGCTCTTGCTTAATGTTCTTTAGGTCGAGATTCAACTCACTCCTTACCAACATAAAAAGCTTCTGAAGTGGTTCATCGTCAGTCCTACGAACTGGAATTTCCATATATTCAGCAGCCTTTATGAAGACATCCATGACTTTGCTGTATAATATAGAAGCCACAAGAATTTTAAATTTTAAATTTAAATTCAATCACCATAGAAAGAACAAAGATTCAAGGGATCAAATAAAAATCAGCTAGAACAAAGATAAATCATCAATGTACCTTGGAGCCAAAGAAGGCTTCATAAGATAATAGTAGTTGGTCATTGTCTGATGCATTACATAGTTTCCCGTATATTTTGATGATCTAGAGAGGTATATAACAGCAATAACTAAAGGCAAGAGGATGCAAACACCAACAATCCAAAGTAGAAGTATTCCACCAGATGCCCCATCTATATTTAGAAGGAACTGAGGGAGAGCAATACCCATTTGAAATCCCTGCAACAAAATTATCACCCATATTTCCAGGGCACGGTTACAAGATAATTATATTCCACCAAGGAAACAAACAATGCAGAACGCTAAACATTTCACCCCTAACATCTGGTTTCATTACCTGTCTACCATCAGGGTGGCCATATTTTTCATAATTTTCACGTGCTATGGGATCTGTCAAAGCTTGATAAGCCTTGGCAATGTACTCTACAAAGTACTTGTGGGCCTCTGAAATAAAAGGAGTACAGTACAAATATCAGCAGTAATAGTTACAGAAAGCACATTATCTAACATTAAAGCCTAAAATAAGAAGCATATATTATAAAACTGAAACACCTTCAACCTGGATCTGGATTTTTATCTGGGTGATACTGAATAGAGAGCCTCCTATACTTTTTCTTTATTTCAGACTCCAGCGCTCCAGGCTCTAATCCAAGAATACTAAATGGATCAAAAACTTGAATCTGCACAAAACAAAACAAAACAAAAGGGAGAAATTTCAGGGCGTGCAACATTTGAACACTCAATCAATAGCTAAAATGTTATAAGCCAAAAGTAATAACCATTAATATTGTATCATGCAACAGACCAGAATGTGGCCTAATTCATCTCAGATATTAACTGTTTACCTCTCGACTTATACTTTTTATGTAATAAACCAGAACAATCATGACCACCCAGAGCAGTAGTAATGTCAGGTTACTACAAGTTGAGACATTTGAAATCTGCACAAATAAAGGGAAAAGAAAAAAGAAGTAAGATGGATAAATGTCGAGATTACTATTGAAACCACAAGAAATAATGTAATCTTAAAGTATAAGATACATTTTGACAGTGATCTCACCCTCTTAAATATTGATTTTCTGTATTTCCCTGACCGTGAGCACTCAGAACACTGACAGTGGATACTTTTTGATTTCTTAGTAGCAGCACGGCATAACTTTGTAATTGTATATGGCACTATGGGAAGGGCCATTATTGTCAATATGAATATTGGGAACAGTGCACTATTCTCCTCTGATGCCGCCATTTTGACCTTCTGAGCTCAACAACTCGTATAAAGTTATTAGGCCTACAACGAATACTCTTGTTAGAAGGTTATGTTTTAAATTTGACTTTTATCATCCGCTTGAAAGATCAAATGCTTTGACATTTAGAGCAGGATAATAACATAAAGAAATACGAGGACTAGAATCATCATGCGCCTCTACACAGTAGCAATAGGAATTGGAAGACCTTGAATTGTACTCATTTTCTCAATGCGGCGGTAACGGGTGGATGTTTAATCTGTGTTCCTCAAGGGAAATGAAAAACAGCTTCCATGTGAACATATCAAAAATATCGTAAAACAGAATAGAAAATCATCAAATTTAAATCAAAATGTCACCACCAATCCTCTCTATCATACGGTTCAGAAAGTCAACCGTGGAATTTCATTGATTTGTGCTAGAAGAAAAGGGTAGATTCAGAAGCAACGAAGGTCATGACCTTGTTAACCTTCGAGAAAATTTCATAAAAATACACCAAGAACAGGCAAGTACAACACAATCTGAACCCCATAGTCACTTTTAGAACATAAAATTCAACCAAAAAAAAAAGTTCAAATAAATCAATGAAACCCGAAAAGGAGATCCATGATTAAGACGCCCCAGAGGTACTTCTCAAGCAGACTTGTGAAATAATATCAGTAGCAGGTTTATAATCGAGAACAAATGGAGACCGAGAAGGACCAACCTGAGCACGAGCAGGACGACTGGACGAGGACAAGCGATCGACGGTGAGCACTAGCGGAAAGTCTGAAGGAGACCTAAGCGACAAGCCACCGACCGAGACTTAGCTGAGTTTGGGCGCCGCGGAGAAGATGAAGGGGAAGGTATGAACTCGAGTGCTCGACTGATTGACGACTGGGAGCAGATCCCTATTTCATCTTTCACTCTTTTCCATCGAAATCCCCATCCCTGTTTTTTGATCCAAATATCGTGATAGCTGCACGAATCTCTGATTTTTTATTTTTATTTATTTTTTGACCCGGGCACGAATCTCTGATATAAAGACATGTGCTTTGATATATATTACAAGGGTTCGAACCCGTAACCACTAAATCCCACCCCTCCTCTCCCTTTACGTAGTTTATAAAAATTTGCTTAAACGACTTTATAAATTAAGGACCCAATGAAAAAATTACTTAGTTTTTAAAAAAAATTATCTTATAAATTTTTATCATGTTTGTTTAAACTTTTACAAATAATCAGAATATGAAAAAAATATATTTTTAATTATTTTAAAAAGTTATTTTGAATAACTTTTAAAAATAACCTAATATGATGAATGAGAAAGAGTGTTTTAGAGAGACGAGATATGTAAAGATATCATAAAATTTTAAAATAATATAATAATAAATTATTTTTATAAAACAAAAATCAAGGAAGATATCATAAAATTTAAAAATAATTAAATAATAATTATTTTTTATTATTGTAATCAAATATAAAATAATATATGTTATTTTGTAAAATTTTTACAAAATAAATCTCTTTTTATAAACTCTCTAAACTACCTAAAAATTAGTTATTTTTAATCTTAAACAAATGGATCCTAATACTTTCTCCATTTAAAAATATAAATTATTTTTTAAAGAGTTGAATGTTTAAAATATAAGGCATTTTAAATCTTTTAATGTATAATTATTGCTTTTTTTTAAATGTTTCTATCAAATAAATCACCTTATATTTTTTAGGATGAAATAACCTATTAAATAAGGATAGATATAAAAAAATAGGATTAGTTTAAAGATAAGTAACTATTTTATTGGGAGATGAGATTTGATTAAAAATACCTTATATTTTTTTAACAAAAAGTATATCTTTTAAAGTTAACCTGGGCACTAAAATTAATTTTATAAAAATTTTTAAAATATATCTATTAAAATTTTGGCTAACATGAGTGTTTAAATTATTTTTGAACAATTTTTCTTGAATAGTTCGTTTTTGTCTAATTAAAAATGAATTTACTATTATTAGTTGGATGCGTGAAAATAAAATTTTAAAATAATTTAGAGGACATACTCTCTATCTCTTTATTTTTATTTTTGTTTATATTATCATATTTAAAATCACTTCAATAGAACAAACCTATAATCTGAAAGTGACTCAATAAATTTGAATTGTCAGATTAAATTTAATGACTTTTTAAATACAAATTAACATGTATTTTAAAATTTAATTTAAATAGTATAGAGTTGGGGTAGGGATGTAGTAGAAAATAATTAAATCCCTTGCTACCCTAGTGCAGTTTATGAGAAAAAGGTCATATTATACTTTAATACTTTTTCTCAGTGTATAACCCCTTGTAAACGTATGATGGTGTGTGGCTTGGATCTGGTAAAATTGTAAATTGTTTGTGTATGTTTTCTTTGTTTGATTAGGTTGTGTGATAAGCTTATTGCTTTTCTTATTTTCTTTATAGGTAAATTACTATTTGATATATTTTTGGAAAGTCGCTAAAAATGATCTTACCACTAATTAATTGCTTAGAAAGCTTTGTAAG
The DNA here is from genome assembly GCF_029017545.1 of Prosopis cineraria. Lineage (NCBI taxonomy): Eukaryota > Viridiplantae > Streptophyta > Magnoliopsida > Fabales > Fabaceae > Prosopis > Prosopis cineraria. The sequence continues at coordinate 8,988 of NW_026556517.1, forward strand.
TTTTTTGAAATGAGATTCTTCATGGCATAAATTTGAAGCTTCAAATTGTCCAAAATGTGCTTTCCAAATCCTCTCCCCTCTCCTCTTTAGATTCAAGCATTATCCAGTGACTTTCAAATCACTAACAACATATCTTCCTTTACTTACTCCTTCGTCTTTCCTCCTCCTCTTTAAATATGAGCTTGTAGGACCACTACTAATGTTGGTCTCTTCAAAGTTGTTCTCTAGCCTCTCGCTCCATCTACCATCATCAACTAATTCTGCTTTCAATTAATAATGGGATTTGTGTTTGCATCGCCACAATTCTATGCTTTGATTTTGGGACAAACCCTCTTGCTTGTCATTATCAATGGCTAAGAAAGGAAAGTTTGTTGCTTTAAGCCTTGACAAGGTAGATCTAGCTATGAACCACCTTATGTGCCAGCAAATTTTCGTAGGTAGCTTTGGCATCAAGCCTCAGATGTGTTATTTAGAATATTCTAAATATATATTACTATTTATTATTTGTCATTATTTGAGAGATATTATTTGATAAGATATTGTTGTAAATAGTTTTTATTAAGTTATCTCTTCCTCTTTGTATATATTATACTCATCACAATATTAATTAACATGATATTTTCAATCCTTCTTTAATTTATCTCTCTCGTCTCTAATAACTTTTATGATACCAAAGTCATATAATATTTTTTCCATGATAAGTTAGTTTTTGAAGAGTGTTAGTCTTCCTTCACAATGTTGTTATCTTTTGTCACAAGTTTAGATCCACCTTAAATTTATTTTCGCATATCCACATAGTAGTTCTGGTAAATTGGCATTTTTAGATTTGTTAACCGTTGGATCATGTTGAAATTTGGTTCGTAGGTATGGATATCCAATGCATCATTTTCAATAGTTAGATCATTGATTAGTTTCTTGGTATGAGCGCTATGTCATTTGCACTACAATCTCTGGTTTAGGTGTTTTTAACCCTTCATTCTCTTTTGTAAGCCTTCTTTTTTCCTTAAAAAAATTTGAAAATTCAAATGTTGCTCAATCTGTATTAGTTACTTTGAATGGTTGCAATTACCATCTTTGGTTGGAAAAATGTAAACTTGCTCTGCCTACTTTAAGATCCTCTCTGATTGAACTTAAACTTTGTTATGTACATTTATCTCCAATTCCTTTAGCCCATTTGCTACCTTTTCTACTCTTACCGATAAATCTACTTGATATTTGACTCTACTTGTTGCAATCATATAATAAGTTAGGAAAATTTCTTCTCATCTATGACACCTAACTCTACTACCTATCATATACATTCAAGATACATATTTTGTTCCTGCCATTAACTTTAACTTTCTTTCTATTGGACAACTTGTTGATATAAGTTATGACATGTTATTTAATAAACGTGGTTGTGTTATGATGGATTCTCAAACAAGACAGGTTGTTGAGACTTGTCACAAAGTTGGTCACATGTTCAAGCTCATCTCAATGCACCTACTTGAGATCAATGTTCCCACATTTTGTGTTGCCTCCATATCCTCTTTTTTTTTATTCTTCTCTCGACTTATGGCATCAATGGGGACTCTTCATATTAGATCTTCATAATAATCATCTTTTGAAAGAGTGAGTTGTGTAGTTGTAGAAAACATTAGTAAATATAGTTGTATGTAGGACTACTTAGTTGACAATTTATATTTTACATGTTTAAAATTGTACATAATTTTAAATTTATTTGATTTGAATGATATATAATTATATTGAGTTTTGCTTGATTATCTAACTGTTAGATGTTTGATTAATGTAGATTTTAAATTGTAGCCTATTATGGTTGGGGTAAATGAAAAAAAGAGTATTTTTTTTAAAAAAATGAAGTATCTACACTGGTTGTGGACATAACCAATGTAGATGATATAATATTTGCACTGGTGTTAACATAACCGGTGTAGATATCTAAGTCATCTACACTAATTATAGAGATAACTGGTGTAGATGATAACATATATATATACCAGTTATTTCTATCTAAGTCATCTACACTCATTATAGAGATAACTGGTGTAGATGATAGCATATATATATATACCAGTTATTTTTAGGTGTAGGTGTAGATATCAATGTTAACACACACATACACAACAAAATTTTAGTTATCTACACCAGATTTAGAACCGATCTAGATTTGCCAATAACTACACTGGTTAAATAACCGATATAGATACTTCATCATACCTACAACCAGTATAGATAAACTATTTTAATTAGTATAGATTTGCCTGTCTGTATTGGTTAAATAACTGATGTAGATAACTTCATCATACCTACAACTGGTATAGATAAACTATTTTATCCAGTATAGATTTGCCTGTCTGTATTAGTGTTTGGATATTAGAATCCCTAAACTGTAAAACTAATATTCTTAAAACAAAGATAGTACTAAACACTGAAGGGTATCCTTAGAAAGAGCCTTGTCTCATGACAAGAATATGGTTATAGAATTATTAAAAACTCAAGCATTCCTGTTCAACCAAAGATGTCAAAGGAACTCCATGAGTTACCACTACCATCAAGCTTTACCTTTCAAACTCCAGTTAAAATCTTAAGAACTGATTAAAACAAATTGCTCTATAGTTTTGCCACAAGTTTCAAAGAAATGTTAGAACAGTGAGAATTATCAAAACTTGAATTAGGGAGTGCCAACTAAGGGTATATAGAAGGATGCATCAAAATCCATCATCTAAAGGGAAACAAGGCATATGAAGTACAAATTTTGCCCATGATGCACTGTCACTAAACCTAATTAAACTATCAAATCAGTTGACAAGCTTGATAATTAGCTTCAAGTGTCTTATGGAAATAAAAAGGTTCTTGGTAAATTAATTTGTGATATCTTTAGAGCTTATACCTCCCATATTTTCTCTAAGAAATAAAGTTATCCTAAGTTCACAGTGATATACATTTCTGTTATTTATCAACTGAGACTTTAAAGGAATGAAAGTATTGGATTTTATTAGTTTATCAGCTTTACTCTTGCTTAATTGTTGCTTGCATTAGGCTTAGACTATTTATGAATTAATCCCATTCTTATTTTAGATGTCAAATGCATTTTTGTTTCTTGACTAGAGAATTATTTCACTATATCCTCCTTGCCATTGTAATCATCAAGCATTCATTATTGTCTATTGGGTTTTTGAATCAAAGTATTAGATTTTGCATCATCCTTAAATCATATTATCTCTTTGTAAATGGACATCTCTTTGGGGTGTATGATGATTTTTCTTTTTCATAAAGAAATTACTAAAAGGGTCAAAGATTTTTCTTTTGCACGCAACTTAAAATTATTTCTCCTGTATGTTAAAATAGGTTCTTAGGGCATTTTCAACGTCATCAGGTAAACATGCACTGTAGAAGTTGGATCTAGATAAGGAATTTGGTGCAAGGAGAAATGGAGGAGAAAATGAAAGGTACATGAATTACAAGTTGTTTCATGATTAAAACTTACGCAGTTACCCTTCTCCTGCATTTTTTCTATCCCAAAAGTTTCTCATATAAGACAAAATGATGTAACTAGAATAAAGAAAAACTAGCAATCAAGGACCATTGATCAAAATTTATATTAGTCAAGGATCAATTATTATCAAAACCTGAATGAAAAATAAGCCCCAATACTATTATTAATTTAAAATAAATTATTGTTAAAACCCAAATGGATACTTGTTGATAAAAAACTAACGCAAATCAACAAGCATCCCTTTGAGTTTTGATAAGTAATCCTTGACTGATATAAATTTTAATTAGTGGTTCTTGATTGCTATTTTCCCTAGAATGAATTCCTAAGTAGGTTTGTTCACCTACCTTGCATCATGAGCTCATAAAACTCTCAGTTGATATGTGCTGTTGACTGTCTCAAGTAATAGTAGTTCAGTTACATTGATATGAAACTCTAGCTAGACTGCCAAAAAATTATCAAAGATTTTTCTATAGGGATGGGAATTTTATTTTTAAGGGTGAAGAGCCTGGAGCTACAGAGAGAAGAAAGGGAAAGCAAGCATTAAAAGAACGAGGATGCTGATCATCCAATTATAGCCATCATGATTACTAAAGATTAATAGAATGTCGTTTAATTAATTAGTATACTTTTGGACTTGTCCTAGTTCATTTGTTTGTGTTTGGCAAAGTGCTTTTATTCTCCATGCATGATGCCTTGGGACTAATGATTTTTTGATAATGCAAATTTTGTTCAGTTTCATATCAAGTTCTGTTATTATAAAGGGGAATGTAAATAGGAAGAGAAGTGCAAAATTAAAGAATATGTAATGCTCTTCATGTTTCTTAGACTCTCCTAAATTACTTTCTCAAACTTTGGTGTTTTGTTGAACTTTTGATAGAGTAACCATGTCTTTTTATGCTAGCTAATGTTGTACCAGAAGTGGTCATTAGATGTGTAGAAAGCTTCTCTTAAGTTTCTAAGCACCTAATTTGATAGGATGTTAACAGCTTGCTTACTACCTACTCCCTCCGATCTTTATTATAAGACACTTTCAAACATTTCATGTATATTAAGAAAAGTTAATTTTTTTCTTGATATCATAAAAAAAATGAGAGATACTTTTATTTTTACCCTTGGCATTAATTGATAAGACAACTATATTAAATACATTTACATTAATCAAGAATGGGTAAAATTGAAAAAAAGTAGTTTAATTATTACTTTTAAAAGATGTCTTATAAATAAGACTAGAGGGACTATTTCCCAATTAGTGCAACTAGAACATATTATAGATGTCTAGCCTGTTTGGATTGCATAAATAATAAATTATTTCAGCCAAATAATCGATTTTAACAAAAATTACCCAAATAGCTAAAAATTTTGATAATTAATTATTGAGTCAGAATTACATTTTGAAATAAACTCTTAAAGGTTGCTTATATATTCAATTTTACTATTAAATAATATATTTTACTTCTTAAATAAAATTTAACAAATTTAATAATATTGAATATAACTTTATCAATAATTTAATTTCAAAAGCAATGTTTTTTATGATAATTTATACAGCTAAAATTAATTTAGAAAATAGTATCCAAATAAATTATATTATAATATAATCAATTAAAATTAAAATAAATTATATTAATCAATTATATCTAACTAAAATTCAAACGGACTTGTTACAATAGTCATTTTATTAACATGCCAACTGTCACATATGTCATGATCGCTTGAAGCATCCCTGTAGAATGTGCCTATTGGTGCAGCTTATGTGACAACATTGTAATTTTAGTTGGTTTAACCAGTTTCTTGTGTTGGAAATTTTCATATTCTATCCTTTTTATGAGTCTCTTTTCGTTTTTATTTGGTTCTGTTTGAGGATTTATTATCCTCCATCTTTGTTTATTTGGTTCTCCCGATAAACTTTCTTCTTTTAACCAAAAATAAAAAAATAAAAAGTTCGAAACAAGAGAGGATTGGGATTTTGGATGAGGGAATGAGTAATATTATCAATCTTCTGCTTGACTGCCGGTGTTTGATATATGGAGTAGTTCTTATAAATGCACTTTTTTTATGCTATAAAATTGTTTTCATGTACTCCCTCCATCTTTATATATGATGCGTTTTTTTAAAAGCTTATTTTATCCCTAAATATAAAGAATGACAATAATATTTTTGAATAATTAGAAAATCTTACTCTTATCTTGAAAAATAAAATAAATTATTAATTGTATATTTTTTCTACCACCATCATAATATTAATTATGATATTATTAGGGGTAAAACTGAAAAATTATCATATTTTTTGTGAGTTCAACTAAATAACAAACCTTTATTGATACACGAGATTTAGTTAAAAATACTTTATATATAGGGATGGAACTACTTTATGCAGGTTATCAACTATGATCTCTATCTGTCGAGCTTTCCTCGGAAAATGCTGCCCATGGAGTGATGGAGAAACAACTCCATCACTAGTGAACATGGTTCATCAAGGTACTATCATTTCCTATCAGAAATAAAAAAAAAGTCTCATATTTAAAAATTAAAAGATAAATCATGAACATATAAAACTTGAGATGTATCCAATCAAATGGCTTAATGTTTTTTTAAATAAAGTAAATTATTCTTAAGACAAAACAATCAAGACAAAAATGAAAGATGAAGAAAAAGAAGAAACAAAAGAGATTAAAAGAAAAGAGAGATATTTAGAAATTAAAAAATAGATTGTGAATATGTAAAACTTAGAATGTATCTAACTCAAAATGACTTAAACTATTTTGGTGAAGCAAACTATTCCTAAACACACTTAATATAAAGAATATCTAACTCTTCCCATGTAATATCTTGCAACTTTCATGATGCTGTTATAGAGATATTGTCTTCTAGTTATCCATACCAGTCGACGTTCATTAGGAGCATTGTAATGATCCGAGTGTGAAACCCTTGAAAAAGTTTAAACTGGTCTTGAAGAAGCAGCCATATATGGTGCTCTCACTACAACAGAATAAGCTAAATATGACGACTTATATTTGACGGTTATAAGTGAAAAATGATAAATAAAAAAGGCGCTAAATACTTGACGGTTGTTTCAAAACAACCGTCAAGTATTTAGTATAACTTGACGGTTATTGTAAAACAAGCGTCAAATATATTTATAAAAAAATCAAATCTGGGATGCATATATATTTGACGGTTATATTGGCATAACCGTCAAATATATATGCATCCCAGATTTGATTTTTTTATAAATATATTTGACGCTTGTTTTACAATAACCGTCAAGTATATTTTGGAGTACTTGACGGTTATTTGTAAAAAAGTGTCAAATATATGGTTCAAAAGGAAAAATAAAAAAAGTTAATTACTTGACGCTTGTTTACTAATAACCGTCAAGTATGTCTGCATTTTATTTGACGGTTGTTTAATAACAAGCGTCAAGTAATAAATACTTGATGGTTATTATGAAATAACAGTCAAGTATTGTCTTTTTGACGGTTATTTGTAAAAAAGTATCAAATATATGGTTTAAAAGGAAAAATAAAAAAAATTAATTACTTGACGCTTGTTTATTGATAACCGTCAAGTATGTCTGAGTTTTATTTGACGGTTATTTAATAACAAGCGTCAAGTAATGAATACTTGACGGTTATTATTAAATAACCGTCAAGTATTGCCTTTTAAATTTACGCTCCAGAACCTTTTATTTTCACATTTCTGCAATTTGAACGTTTTCGAAAATACACCCAGAGTGCTCGGAAATCATTTTTCGTCACTAAAACTGCCCAAAAACACAAATTTAGACTCGATTCTTCTTGGGTTTTGCTCGTGGTTTCCATTTTTTGGGGTTTGTGGGTTGTTCGTTCATCCAAGTCTTCATTTCGGGCGTTTTGGGTTCGTTCTTCGTCTTCCATATGTAAGTTTAATTTCTTCTTCATCTGTTTAATTCATTTTTGGGTTTAATGTTTAGGGTAAATCTGACTTTAAATTCCCCTACTTGCTTCTCAATAGTGCAAAATGTGAGTTGTCTTCTTTCCTCCTTCCCTTGCTCTTCTTCTTCGTCCTCGTGCTCTGCCTCTCTTAAGTAAGTTGGCCTATCCTTCTTCCTTATGATATTGTTGTCAATTGATTGTAATTAGGGAGTTGATTGGAATTAGCAATTGGAATATGAATTTTTTGTTCATTAGAACTACGATTTGTAATTGAATGTATATAGGCTTTTGTTTTCAGTTCTTTGTTAGTTCTGAAATTAAATTTAAGATTATATGAAAATTAATTTATTGTTGGGCATTTTATGAATTTGTTGAAAATTTGCTTCCCTTATTGTGATATGGTGATTAATTTTGTTGTTGGATAATTTAATTAGATATGATTGAGTTATATTGAATTTATAGGACAAAATAGATTGTTGGGATAAAATTTTTATATCAATTATTGTTGGGTAACTTGATTGAGTATAATTAAGTTATATGAGAACTTGAATGATAAAACTTTTTATTTAAGTTGATTAATTGTGTTCTTTTTATTTAAGTTAATTAATGTTTGAATTAATTGTGTGCATTTTGTTTAAGTTGATTAATTGTGTTCTTTTTATTTAAGTTGATTAATGTTTGAATTAATTATGTGAATTTTGTTTAAGTTATTTAATGTTTGATTTAATTGTCTTCCTTTATAGATAAATGGCTTCTGATGGCGAGTCTGTTGATACCCCTCTATCAATTCTGGCTACAAATTCGACTGAGGTTCTGAGTGTACAAAAAAAGCTAGAGCAGGAGTACAATAACATTCAACGAGGCCTAACGATAATGGAAGAGGTGACAAAAACAAGAGCTGCAGGAAAAAAAATTGATGTGCAATGGAACAAGAAAGGGCAAGCAATTAAATCCTCAAAATTCATAAGTTATATTGGGGTGGTGGCAAAGACTACTGTGCCTATCACAGTAAAATCATGGCGTAAAGTAGATGAGGCCACGAAGGCTCTTATTTGGGATACTGTAGCAGTAAGTTACATTTTACTAAGTATATTTTGGTATAAACTATTTTTAAAATTAATGCATCTGATATGTTGTTTATTTTATTTTGCAGTCAGGATTTGACATTGATGAGAGTAGGCAAGATTTTGTCCTATAAAAGGCTGGGAGGGCATTATGGTTTTTCAGATATTTTATCACACAGAAATATTTGAAAGATCCTGATGCTGAATTTATAGCTCGAGTTCCTCCCTTATTATAGCCTTTGGTAAAACAAGAGGATTGAGATGCTTTTGTTGCCTCATGGCGTGAGAAGGAATTCAAGGTATTAATGTTTCTTAAATTTCAAGTTTGGTGTTATTTATTGATTATATGTGTATATACTAACAAAAATTTTTGTTATTAACTCGTCAAGGAATTAAGTACACAGAATAAGGAGAGAGTAGCGAAGAACGAATATCCTTATAGAGCAGGGAGGTTGGGGTATGCAGGCATTGAGCAGAAACAATTAGAGGAGGAGGGATCAGAGGTTATCATATCCCGTTATAAGCTCTGGGCATTGGCACGCATTAAAAAAGAAGGAATTATTGACAACCCCCGCGTGAAGGAGGTTACTGAAAAGATTGTAAGTATTATATTTATCTACTACTTAATAATTAATTATGAATATCCAAACTAAACATATTTACTCTACGCAGGATTTCATCTCTCAGGAAGTCTCACAAGGCAACCTTCCTGAGGATGAGGATATATTGGCTAGGGTGAGGAACTGCTGACCACCCTGGTCGTGTCAAGGGTGTTGGCTTCGGAGTCATGAAGAAGCAATATTTTGGCAAGATAAAAAAGCGAACATTAGCTTCTTCGTCTGAGGTCCAAGAGCTGAAAGAAGAGCAAGCTGTTATGAAGCAGCAACTACTAGCCCAGGCAGCATTAATTGACATGTTGTTGAAAGGGCAAGTCCTTGGGAGGACTTTGGGTGAGATTAGCCCTAGTCAGAAAGATAGCTGCATAGTCCCCTCAGAAAAACTACCTGAGGTAATACGTTTTACCTTATGAATTTGTCTAATTATTTTTATTTTAGAAACTGATTGTCATTGTTTGTTTAATTAGGGCGAGAACGATTGCAATTGTTTGGCAGACACTCCTGAACGTAGAGTGGTTGCAACAGGGCGTGTGTATAACATTCTAGGGGACACAATCCATAATCATCCCCTCCCGCCCGACTATGTTAGAGTTTCTCTACTTGTTGCCATCAACCCCAACTATCCATTGCCTATTCCTACTGATGAGGCACAGACGGTGGGGGAAGCAGTAGGGAGCTTCGTTGCATGACCTAGCCACCTTGTAATAGTGGTAACACCAAAGCCGGCAAAGGACTTATTGCCTCCAAAGAAAAAGGTACGGTTTAAATAGTTATTTATAATTTTATAATATAATTATAAATATCTAACTTTTTTGTTGTGCAGCTGAAAGGGAAGAGCAAGCTAAAAGGTAAGTTGGGCCATACCAAAGAGTTAGCCACAATTTCGCAATATCTAGCAGCACTGGTGCCAGCTGTCGAATACAAATACCGTGCCTCTCTTGAGACATATGCGATGGCTACAAGGATGGCTCGTCGAGTTGCGATTGGGGATATCATTAGTTTTGATGATGGGCTGTATGGAAGATCAGGCTTGTTTGAAGTTGTTCGGGATGAAATTTTGAATGAAATTCTTAAGCACGAAATGGCCAGTACTAGTCTGATGAGCTTCTACATGAGGTATTTCTTCGATAATGCTCAGTTAATTACTTAAATTATATATATGTATGTGTGCACGCGTGTGTATTAACCTGGTTATTTTTTTACCTGAGCCACCTTTATACCTCATTTGTGGTTCCTGGCGACCTTGAGTCGAGATTCAAGCTGATTAATCCCCACGATGTCTCTGCCTATAATGGAATTACAAAGGAAGCTCTTGAAGATCAAGCAAGGCAGCTTTCGAATCAATTTAAGGATAGGGGAGCAAGCAATGATACTTTATTTCTTGCTCCTTACTGTCAAGGGTAAGCCACTTTCTAGCTACTTTTGGTACAAGTAAATATTTTTTATATTTACTTATTTGATAACACTTGTTATTTCTTATTAGGGGGCACTGGATGCTTATTGTGGTTAACCCTGTTGCTTTAAAAATTTGGTATCTTAATCCTCTTAACAGAGAACCAAGCAATAGGCCAGATATGGTAGAGCTTTTTGATAAGTAAGTTAAATTTTTATTAATTGTTATTTTAATATCCATATATATTGAATTTCTAACATTTATTTTTTATTTCCTTCTTAGAGCTGTGGTCTTGTATCGAACTGCGACCAACAAGACCTTGTCCCCTAGCTTAAGGGTATTGGACTCTTGTGAGACATAGGTCACAGTTAAGGTAAACCTAATGGACTGAGTTTTTAATTAATAAACCATGGCCTTTTAACTATTATTTTATTGATATGTGATTTTTTTTGCACAGTATCCACTCCAGCCAGATCAGAGTAATGATTGTGGCTATTGCTTGATGAGATTCTTAAAGGACATTATCACCCATGCCTCTACCACATTATCTAACAAGGTATATATTAAATTTAATAATACTTAAATTATAAATTTTAACAACTTTTATTAGATAGCTATTAACTTGAATTTGTTGTAACTCTTTGCATACAGTACTTCGAGGATGCCTACTGTATTCAGTATGTAGCTGCACATATAGAGGAAACCTTTGAAGAGGTAGCTCAGGCTGTGTTTAACATATGGATAGCAACAGTGGTTAGGCCCAATTAGTTTTGGTGTACACATTTATTTTTTTGGTCAATTTTATGTCTGAGGCCAATTAATTTTGAAATTTAAACTTGTAAAGTAGGTAAAGTTATAGATTTTTTTATGGCATCGGGTTTAGAGTATAGGTAAATATAAGATAAATTAAAGATATTTAGATTGTAATTTCAATATAAATAATGATTCAATTGTTTTTTATTGTTGGCTGGCTGGTATATATATTTGATTGCTTTGTATTTGTAGGGGGTTGCTTAAAAAGCAGCCCCTAGCTTTTAAAAAAACACATCATAAATACTTGACGGTTATTTAGAAAGAAACGTCAAGTATAAGTTTACTTGACAGTTATTTCAAAATAACCGTCAAGTATGTACGAATACTTGACGGTTATTATGAAATAATCATCAAGTATTTGGCACACAGAATTTGCGAAAGCATATTTGACACTTGTTACAAAATAACCGTCAAATATTACTAAATACTCAAGTATATTGCTGCAGTATATGCAAATGTTTAAGTGATTATTTGACGGTTATTTTGAAATAACTGTCAAGTAATCTCTAAAATATTTGACGGTTTTTAACCGTCAAATAAATATATGGCGCCTCATTACTTGACGGTTAAAAACGTCAAATAATTTCTAAAATAACCGTCAAGTAAGGGGGTATTTTGTAGTAGTGTCTGGTCTGATAGTAGATGTATTGCATGCCTAACAACCTTTTATCAATAATTCATTTGAGAATTGCATCAGGATGATTTTCTGTATATACTAGCCTTTATGTCAGTTATTAATTGTTTTTTTCTGTTGTCAAGGGAGCAACGTCAACCAGAGTTACCTTACAGAAATAATGTGCAGTCCAATATTTTTAAGGCAGGATAACAACTAGTTTAAAAAAAAAATCAATTAATTCAACTTAAGTCTTAATGAATTTCAAAATACCAATAAAGTTTCATGTGTGTGTGTGTGTGTTTTTTTTTTTAACAAATTCAACTTATAAAAGAATTGACAAAAATGCCCTTAAGTTAAATCTATGCTTAAAATTTGAAAAACAAGTTATAAATTTATCAACTTAAAATTACAAAATTGAAAGACAAACTTACAAATTTCTAAAGCTGTTAAATTAAAATAATAACTTTATTATTTTTTAAATTTAAATATTAACATCTGTGTTAATATTTCAATCAACTTTAAATATAATCTGTGTTAAAATAATATCAACTTTAAATATTAACTTTTTCCTCTTAAACTTGTAAATCCCTAGAGTTGCTAGAATAATGACTTTATTATTTTTCAACTTTAAGCATTAACATCTGATTCTTCTATTAAAATTTAAGAAATAAGTTGCACATTTATCAATTTAAAATTATAAAATTAAGAGCCAAACTTATAAATTATGTTCCTTTTTAGAACAAGGCAATTCATAAATTCATTACAATTAATTTATAAAATTGGTATACAAAGTTGCATATCTATGAACCTGTCAGACTAATGACAAAATGTCACTTTAAAATCAAGAGACTTACTGTATTTTGAAATTACTTGGAACTTAGATTAAATAAATTAATCCATTTAAAACTTAGTTGTCATTCTTCCTATTTTAGAGGAATTTCCCAAAAGTTTTGTTTAATGGGGGACTTCTGGACAGACGCTTTACCATTGAATTTTGGTATAGCAATCTATTGCACCAACATGTGATCAATTTTTGGTGACTAGAAGAGACTACAAGAGAGCTTATTGTCACAGGACTATTACTCTCTTCCCAAAAGGCTAACTTTCAGGAGTGCGCAGTGAACTTCTCTCCCCTTCCATCCAGGGAGGACCATCCCATTCCATCCACGGAGGGTCCAAGCACCATTACCTTCTTTCCTAATAGGTTAACTTGTTAGGGCGTGCAGCGCACCCGCTTATATAACTAGGGCCCTCCTCAAGTCCCTCCGATGTGAGACCTGACAATTCCCCCAGCCAATCCATGACGCTCTCGTCACGGGTGGCCTACCAGAGGGGTCCACCGATTGGGCAAACTTGGATCTGACTCTGATACTACTTTATCACAGGGCCATTACTCTCTTCCCAAAAGGCTAACCTTCATGAGTGCGTAGCGAACTTCTCTCCCCTTCCATCCAGGGGGACCACCCTATTCCCTCCACAGAGGGTCCAAGCACCATTACCTTCTCTCCTAATAGATTAACCTGTTAGAGCGTGCAGCGCACCCACTTATATAGCTAAGACCCTCCCCAAGTCCCTCAGATGTGGGACCTGACATTATGGTAATGAAGCAGGTAAAGGAAAAAAAATAGGCATTCAACCTAGCTTCTCTATAAGATGCTTATCCAAGAAGCAATTAGGTGGATTTTCAGTGTATTGACTTGCAACACTAATGCATAGCAGAATTGTAAGGAATTGATACTCTTGTTCGTTTTCTTTTGGGAGAACATAGTTTTCATTCTTCTTTCCCAAACCAAGTCCATGATTTTCAGTGTAATGTAGATATTATCATCTTGCTTCTTGGGTTCCACTTGTACAATTTCAAGGAATTAATTCTTTAAAATAAAAAAATTAATTATTTGGTCCTTATAGTTTTGATTCAATTATAATTCAGTTTCTGAATTTTAACTCGTTATAATTTAATTCTTATAATTTTGACTAGGTTGTAACTAAATTTTTAAACTTTGACTCTTGCAATTCAATCTCTATAGTTTTAATCATTTAAATATTAGTCTGTATACTTTTAAAAAAATAAAATTATAATACTATAAATATTTTAACATTTTAATTTTTATAATTTTTTACGATTAAAAGGGTTTAATAATTTAGAATATTAGTTCTAAATTTTAACATAATTTTAATCTTTATAATTTTATTTTTTTTGAAACATAGGGAGCAAAATTTTAATTAGTTAAAACAATAAAAATTGAGTCACAAAAATCAAAGTTCAAGGATTAAACTACAATCAATTCAAAACTATAAGGATTAAATTATAAAGAGTTAGAATTCAATAATTGAGTTATAAGTGAGTTAAAATTTTATGGATTAAATAATTAATTTTTTTTTAAAATAATTCTATTTCTTGTAAGGTTACTCTTTCAGAAATAAGAAGAGCAAGTGCTGTAAATTTCTGGAAAGTGTATCCAATGACTTTTTTTTTTCCTCCGTTAAATTGAACAAGGTCAAATTCTTTTCAAATTTCAATTAATCTTTTAACCAAGTGATCGTGGGTTCGATGGACAGCATATTTAATAAATTTCTAGAGAAATACTCCCTCCGTTTTTATATATATAAAAAAATTGTATCACACAATTAAAAAAAGTTAATTAATTATAATAATTATTTTTAAAAATAAAAAGATTAGACTAAAATGTCCTATGTTAATCAACATAAATATGTATTAATTATTTTTTTAATATAAATTATGAGAGGTTATTTTGAAAAATATATAATAAATATTTATTGAAATATATAATTTATTTTATATAAAAAAATAAGAAAAAAGTGATAGTTTTTTTTTACAAAAAAAATTTAAGAGAGTAGAGATTATATCAGCCTAAAAGGCTTGAGGCTCACATCACAATAGGTTTTATGTTTCCCCTGGCTTGCATGGTGTCAACTTACGATCACATCATGGGCAAAAGGATTATAGATCATGTAATAGCTTATCTTTTCAATCCGCAAATTAAAATTTCAAAACTCTTAATTTAATATATTATTTAATTTAAAGTAAGTGAAGAAGAGATTTTGATATGGAATCATTTGATTTACCTGGAAGGGACTGTCCCCTTTGGTATTTCAGATTTCTCCAATTAACTCACAGAAAATTTTTTTAGACATGGAATCCTCTTGAACAATTGACTGTTTCATGGAATTGTTCATATGGATGAATTTGAGAACATATAGAAATAAACAAAAGTGGAATACACAAACTTTTACAACTAGTAACCATGGCAACAACACACAAATGTAGAGCCAGCAACCGAGTGGCTAGACCTATGTGGGCTCGGCTTATTTAACTTCAAATTCATAAATTCCGTCATTTTTAAATAAATTATTTTTAATACCCAACTCTTATTTAAAGAATTCTGGGTTATACCTATAACCTATTTTTATTATTTATTTTTTTAAATTTTTTAAAAAATTTAAAATTATAATTATAATATTTCATATTTTTAAATTAAATTTGTAATTTTTAAAAATTAAAATAAATAATAAAAATTTTAATTTTAAAGTATAAATATACATGTTAAAGTTTAAATTCAATTTAAAAATTAAATATATTTTTTAAAAATAAAACAAAAATTGACTTAAAAAGGTTGTTTGAGCCCCTTTTTTGATACCTATTAGAATTGAGTTTCAAAGCTTAGTTTCCTTTAAAAAAAAAAAAGCTATTTTTAAGCTTAGACCATTATAAAAGCTGGTTTAAACAGCTCGCTATATGGGCATTGAATATATAAACATTAATTAATTAATAATGCTATCATTTGAGAGCAGGACCCTCTCTCTCCCCTCTCCCCCTTCCTTTCTTCCACCCAACATCGACTCCTTTTCCATTTTAGGAATAAAAATTGTTAAACAAAATATTATAAAAAAAAAATTGTTGAACAAAACATTCACACCCAAAAAAAGAAAAGAAGAAGATATTTTTCTCAATCTCCTCAGTCCTTAAAAAATGAGCAAATTGAAGTTTCAACAGTAGATGGTGAACTCTATAACGTTAGAATTACATCCACCTCTGTGTCTACGCCACTTGTGTACCAGAGTCAGATCGATGAGTTTGGAACCACTGTGTGCAGCCTCACTTATCCTATTCTTCCTTCACAATTATTCTTGTATTTAATTTTAGTTGTCTTCTTCTGTGACTATGACATGAAATAATAGGAGCCAGTTTACATGCTGGGGAATTATTTAGGCCTACCATCTTTAAGGTAACTAAGTCAAAGTTTAGGGCCTTCATGTAAAAATAAATATTTAGAATTATAAGATTCTTTTTATACAAAAAATAATTAAGTTTTGATACAAGTAAAACTATTGCCTCCAGTTAACTAATTTTTTCAGATCTGTGCTGTCAAAGAAAAGAGCAGCCAGTAGTAACAGGCATTGGATTAAATGGGGGAAAAAAATGAATGGTGATGATTTGCACTAAGACAAGTACGAAGATTTTGGAACCCAGAGAGGTTCCAATCCTATGTGTGTTTTTGGGTTCATTCCTTATTTTTGGAAGTTGAAGAATCAATCCTCTATTTCCAGGTCTTCCTTTGAAGCTTAGCTTCTACAACTTGTGAGCTTCAATATTACTGTATCTTCTTCTTCAGGATCTTTATCGTTCGCATTCTGTTCCTGCTCTTCTGTTTTGTGACACTTCAAATTGCTGCTGATCCTACACCTTTAATGAATGAAGCTAGAGAAGTCAAAGACGAAGAAGAAGAATGGAGTGGACGGGATAAGTCTCCGTTGAGCTATAGGCGAGGGCGTGAGACAGAGAAGGTAACAAAAATGGCGAAGATGAAATGGGAAGAAAACGAAGGCGATAGATATGAAGAAGATGAAGAGCGATTGATTAGCTAGCTTCAGCCAAAGATTCATGGAGACGATGAGTTTCCATTGCATCCTCACCATCACCATCGTCCTCGCCACCACTGCCTTGCCGCGCGCCTTCTCTGTACTGTCTTCACCCTCGACGGGGGTCAAGGGTAACATGGTAATTTAATTGTAAATTTTTTTAATTGAATTTAATTGTAAATTTCACCAAACCTAATCGAAGTTCCATGTAGAAACCTATTGCCAAATTTCACCCCAACTAATCATTTAAAATTTCAATCGAAATTCCATATGGAATCCTAATGGAACCCATTTTATCCAGCCAAATATTTAAAATTTAAAATTCCATTTCCATATTCATTATTTCTGTCCTCCGAATTCCATTGTATCAAATAGGGATATATATATATATATATATATAAGATATTAACTTACAAATATTAAAGTATAATTGTTTTTAGAGATTTACTTGTTACAGAAATAAATAAATAAATTTTGTAATCAGCACATACCTCAACTCCAAAAGCATTATATATATATAGTCACTTGTTCTTCATTTTTCCACCCCATTTTCTCTACCAATTCTCATTCAAACCATCACAAAACACACACCAATCTTCTCCTTTCTAGTATTTTGTCACATCCCTCTTATTTTTATCAAGTTGCAAAGTTTCAAATCCCCATCTCAATGGCTAAAGATTTGGGTTATCTTATAAAGATCAAGAAGACCATAGAGATGGAGATGAGGAGCTGAGCACCTTGGAGGAATGTTAAAGAGAGGAAGACGAAGGATGAATCATGAGCAACTTTGGCTAAGCTTTTCTTGTTTCCTATCTCTTCTCTTCTAACTTGATGATTAGGTATCTTGGTTGATGATTTGATTATTATGGTCTTAGAATTCTAGTTTGAAAGTCTTTGTGTAAAGAGAAGATACTTGTGACATTGGATTCTCTCTCATTTGTTCTTGGTTTAATTTAGCCACTTGATTATTAATGCATATAATTGTATTTTTCATTCATACTATGTTTGGATACACAGATTTGGATTTGAATTTTAGCCAAATTCCTTGTTTGGGTAATTAAAAATGTATGAATTTGGATTTAATTCAAATTCAAGTTTTACCTTAATTTTTTTATAATTTAAATTTTTTTTAAACTCCTATTATTTTAAATCCTAATTCAATTTCTTTTGTAATTTAACCCACATTCATGAAGGCTTAATCAACTTGCCAATGGTAATTAGACCAGACCGTCGAAGTTGATGAAAACAAGTTGCTACTGTTGACCAGGACTGGACGATTGACTTCCACTAGGACTACATGTAACATCTGAAAAATTTTAACCTTGATTCATTAACCTAATGAGGGTAATTAGTGAGTTAATGAGATGTGTGGCTAAAGGGGCTTAACTTGGCATGTTTGATGTGATTTTAGCCCTAAAAGTGGATCTGGATTGATGGCGGGCCACCTGGACAAGGAAAGAGGAAGAAAAAGTAAAGAACTATTCTTTGTGCCACACGTCGTAGCACGTGGTTGGTCCGCCATGACGCACATAGACAATTTAAATGTAACAGACTCCTTTGTGCCCTACGGTGGCGGAGGGCATCGTACACTGTGGCGCATGGCCAAAATTTTGATAAATCAGTTCATGGATTGCACAAAAATAGAAGAGAAAAAGAAGAAGGAAATGAAGAGCTAGACTTTAGCTCTACTAGGGCACAACATTAGGTACTTTTGAGGCTAGATTGAAACTCCCAAACACCCAAGATAAAGTTATGGTGCCTTCATCTTCCTTTCTCTCCCTCATTTGTGATGATTTATGGTAAGGTTTGAGTTGGAAGACAGATTTTCAGTCCATAGGAGTATGGGTCCAATTCTATTGGTTAAAATGAGATTAATGGGAGTTGTTTAATATATTGAAACACTACATTGATGATTTTGGAAGTGGTTGGTCCATGTGAACATTTAATATCCAAAAATTGATAATTATGAGGTAGTTGGGAGAGATTAATGTGCATTAATGATGGTTTGAGGTGTCATTAATAATAATATACATTAGTAGAACCTAATGAGTCCATTGGGCATGAATGGGTAGTAATTATAAGTTGGTTAAAAATAGTGTGTGTGGAGTTTTATTGATAAACCTTTAAGAGTTAGATAATGATAATGTTCTTGTAGTATGGATGTAGAGAGGTTCATTTTTGGCACCATTCAAGCTTGTTGAAGCTTTGGAAAGTTGTTATAGTAAGGGATAAACTTTTGACCTTTCAAAGGTTTGAGGTAACTGGGGAAAACTTAATTTTTATAGTTGAATATTAATTGTGTTTGTGAAATATGATTTATGAGTTAAATTAATGGTGCATATTGGCAAGTGCTTGATTGTGAAATGGTTTTTAGAAAAAAAAAAACTTGATTTTACTACCCTTAATGTTTTTATAAATTGATCATGATTTATTACTATGGGTAGAGAATTGTGCTATATTATATGTTAAATTGTAGAGTATTAAGTTATGTGAGTTCATGTATTATGAATCATTAGTCAAAATGCATATTATGTGAAACATGTGTATAGCATGATCATTGGTGCGAGTTTACCTAGGGAGAGGAGTAGATTGGTTAAAATTCACGTGGTATAGCAGTGACCGTTGGAATTGAAAACTAGCCTAGGCACTAACCATTGGAATCGGGAGGTAGCCCTTGTCCTATGGTTGTCTCGGGACTATCCCACTTGTTCTATGAGGGACTTGAACCTAACTAGTCTCTACTAGTTCATTAGGAGGCTATATTAGGGATACGACACCCCATGGTTGTTAGTATTGAGAAAAATAAGTTTACATAAGTGGGTGAGTTTACCCTGACCCCGTAGCTCCTCACAAGTGAAAGGCTAGGTCAGTCCGTGAAAGACGTGGCCACGAGATAGCCATTGATTTCATGTTAGAGGTAACCGGAGGATATAAGGTTGGCAAATAATCAATCATGCATATAAGTCCGACCACATGATTGTTAGTTTTGTGGTCCGGCATATGTTGAGGGTGCATGGTTGTTATTTTTACAACCTTGAGTTATATTTTTACAAAATAACATGATATAGTGTTTTATGGCAAGCCCAATCACATGGTTGTTAGTTTTGTGAACTGTGGCCTAGTGTTATGTGATATATGTGTTTATTTGTGTAATTGCATCTATTTATAATTAATATGCAACTGTAAGGGTTAAGTAAAACTTAGTTACTAAGTAGTTGTACTCACCCCTCAATTCTCAATATTTTCAAGACCTAGCTCATCGAATTTGAGTCGAGAAAAACATACAAAGGCTTAGGACTTGTGGAGTAATCTTTTATATGCCTCTCTTTTATTACTTACATGTATATTTGTTAATATAATTGCCAAATAGGATTAATTGTCATGATTTATGCACTACTTGTATAATTTTGTGAATAATTAGTGCATTTTGTGCATTGGGATAGTGAGTTTTGGTTGTGAACTTATGGATAGGGCTAAAATACTTATGCAAGTAAAAACATTTATATTTTGAGAAATTTGAAATGAAATAGTTGATTTTGTGCAACTTTTCCTCTCCTTTATTGTTTTGTGAAAATTGGGATTGAATGGTGATTTTATGAGATATGCATTTTTGATTATGTGTGATGTGTTGCACAAGTCTGCAAGTGTCCATTAAGTGTGGTCGGATGGTTGGTGTAAGCTATTGGCACGTGTAGTTGAATTAGGACACCCCATTTGTGAGATTTTGTGAAAAAGTGATCAAAATGGGTTTTGATGTCTAACTTTTTATAGAAAATGAATTTGAGTGTGAAAACAGTGTCATTAGCTAGATCTAGAAGAGAGTTCCATGTAAACACATAAACCACATCAATTGGACGTCGGACGAAAATTTAGGACGCATTAAAAGTTCACTTCCTGTGCTATCAAATGAGAACACTGATTTGTCAAATTTCATGCAATGCGTCGCGGCGCGTGGCACAAAGGAGATATGCTGTGACGCACGTATCATTTTCTATACAGAATTTGTTTTTAAGTTTTAAAACTTATTATTTAGGTCCCATTTAATTTCCAAGCTTCCGCTTCGTTTTCGAAACTCTGATTTGGAGTCCTTAAATCATGTTTGAGATTTGAATTGTTGAAAATTGAGATTCCTTTGAAATAATTTTAAGAAATTCCTTCTATTAAGCTTTACAATTTGGTAATTCTTTGAGGGTTAAATCCCAGATTATCATAATTTGGAGTAAATTGTTGTTTAATCTCAAAAAGGTTACACTACACCCACGGAAATGATGGGGACAGGATAGCCAACTTTTACCGAGATCAAATCGATGGCAATGATAGGGACAGAATGGCCAACTTCCATCGAGACCTCACCTATAGCGACAAGGGGGACTAGACGACTAACTTCTATTAGGATTGAACTAACGATGAGGATTTCAAATTGGCCATCAGTCTGGTCCTGATAAAAGTTAGTCATTAGGTCCCCTTTATCGCCATTAGTGTGATTCCAGTGGAAGTTGACCATCTATCCCCGTCGGTCCGATTCGAGTAGAAGTCAGCCATCCAATCCCCCTTTTCGCTGTTGGTTTAGTTCTGGTAGAAGTTAGTTTTTTGGTCCCCTTTGATTTGATCTTGATAGAAATCGAGCATCCTGTCATGGTTGTCTCTAGTGTCATAATCCTAATCAACTTTGATTATCTAATTTCATTGGAAGTTGGCCATTCAGATTGTCGAGTTTGACCAATCTTTCAAGTTTCTTTGAAATTCAAATACAGAATTTAAAATTTGAAATTTTACTTTAGATCTAAACTAAGGATTTTAATATTATAATTTGAAATTTTTTTATATCATTCAAACAAAGAATTTAAAATATATGAATTTAAATGTGAGATTTTAAATATATGATTTTAAATTCAAATTCCAACTTAAACCCATCCATCCAAACACAACCTTGGTGAATTACTTGCTTTAATTTTACATAATCTTGTAAAAATGTAAGATTGATGCTTGTACTTGAGTAGCTTTACATAACCTCGTGGTTGCTCATATATTGTTCTTTGGCCGTGGCACATAAGGGAAGAGTTTTATTGTCACATTTGATCAACACTTGCATCAATTAGTGAAATGAACAAAGAACTTCAATTTAAAACTTAAGGAATTAAGTTAGTTAGATTAATTGCCTTGAGATAGTTATCTTAGGCTAATACAATTTGGTCAAGAGGAAGAAGAGAGCACTAGTTGGCTTATTTCATTAAGAAAATAAAGATTCTAACATCAACCAATTTTTAGGGTTTCAACTCTTTAAAGGGAATTTTCGGTTCACTCACCTTAGCTTAGAATTTAGTTCTTTAATTAGTAATTTTAGATAAATCAATTCCAATACTTGATTTCACTTTTTCACTAGTTAACCTTAAGATTAGATTAATTTACTCTTAGGGAGATGACTTAGGTTAACCTTTTACTACATTTAAGGTTAATTCTAGAATTATTTTAAGAGCTTAGCGACTATCCTTATTACTTTTTCCGAATTTTTTTTAGTGAAATGCTAGGCCAACGCCCAAATCTTTATTTCTCAATAATGAATCTAGGCTTAGAAAAACCTATGTAATCCCTATACATCAGTTCTAGTAAATCATCTAAAAGCTCCTTTGAAAATGAAACCCCCTAGCACTACCTAACTCCAGTTTGCTAAAAAATTAGTGCAAACATTGCCTTCCCTATATGTATGAACAAACTTTAAATCCCATTTTGAATCTATGAGAGACGCTACATGTAAGTTTTCCCTTGTTAAACCACAATTAATTCCAAAATAAAGGGATTAAACCCCTCAAGGATTACCAAGTTTGTAAAAATTACATAAATAAGAACAATTCTCAAATCAATATATTGCGATCCAAATTTTCAATATTAATAATCTATCAAACACTTAATAGGCTCAAATCAGAGTTTACAACTAAAACCATCATTTAAATGTCAGAGTTTCAAAACAATGCGGATTTATATGCATGATTAAATGTCAACCTTATACCCTTCTATTACCTCCGACATGAAACCTATGGCTTTCACGTGACTACGTCATTCACGGACTAACCTAGCCTTTCACTTGTGAGGAGTTACGGGTCAGGGTTAATTCACTCACTTATGTAATCTGGTTTCCCCCAATACTAACAACTATGGGGTGTCGTACCCCTAATCTAGCCTCCTCATGAACCAGTAGAGATTAGTTAGGTTCAAGTTCTTCATAGAATAAGTGGGATAGTCTCGAAACAATCATGGGATAAGGGCTACCTCCTGATTCCAACGGTTGGTACTAATGCAAGTTCCCAATTCGAAAGGTCACTGCCAATACTATATGGGTTTACTAACTACTCTCTCTAGGCAAACTCCCGCCAATAATCATGCTATGCACAACTCACATAATTATGCATTCAAATCAAACATATCATGTCATATAAACTCATATACTTATACTCAATTACTCTAAATACTCTACATTACAAATCACAATTGTCAATCACAATAACATGCCAAGATAAATTCATAAATCATAATTGAATGGCATGTAAGAGGTTTTCATTTATCAAACTATTCACAAGTTCATCATTTGCCAATATTGCATCTATAATTTGAAATACAAATCGTGATTTAAATCAACCCATTTTCAACCAATAACAAATTAATATTTAACTATATAAAATTAGGTTTCTCTTAATTTTCTCAAACCTTTGTGAGGTTAAAGGTTTACCTTTCACACAAAACACTTCCGAAGCTTCTCACAAGCTTGAATGGTTTCACAATGATTCACACTACAATCATAATCAAGAATATCATCATAATCTCATTTTTGAGGATTTACCAATATCAATCTCCACATATCTATTCTATCGATCTTATAAATCACTATCAATTTGTACCCAATGGATTCACTAAGTTTCATTGACTCACATTACCACTAATGAGTTATTAAACCACTATTAATGAATATGAAACTCTCCAATTACCCATTTATGTTAATTTTGAATATTTATTACTCCCATGAACCAACCACTTTAACAATCATTAATGTTGTGTTCTGATATCTTAAACAACTCCCATTATACCATTTTTTAATTAATGAGCTTGGACCTATAGTTCTTATGAACCAAAAATCAACTTCTTAACTCAACCTTAACTCAAATCTTTACAAATGTGAGGGAGAAAGGAAGATGAGAGCATAATATACTTATCTTGGGTGTTTTTGGGAGCTTCAAACTATTACCAGAATGGTTATGCCTTAGCAAAGTAGTAGTCTAGCTCTTTGTTTTCTCTTCTCCTCCTCTCTTCTAATTTTGCATGTAGAGATGAATTGATTAAATCAAATTTTTGGCCATGCGCCATAGCACACGCAACCCCTGTCATAGCTCATGGCATAGAGAGGTCCATTACATTTAAATCTACCTTATGAGCCGCAATAGATTTAACCACATACGGTGACATATGGCACAGAGTGTAGTGTATTCTTCTCCACTTTTTCTTTCTCTTTTCATGCCCGAATGGCTTACTTCACTCCGAACCCACTTCTAAGGTTGAAATCACAATTAATCACACCAATTAGGCCCCTCTGGCCACAAACCTCATTAATTCACTAATCACACTCATTAAGCTAATTAATCACACACTAATTTTTCAAATGTTACACTATACACTTTAATGATCTACTCTCACACCCCATTCTCATACAAATTACTTAACTTATTAATAATAGAAATAGCATCAAATTCAATAACTATTTTATTAGATCTAAAAGTCACAATAATTTCAGTCCTGACAACACAGCCCATAATTCAACATAATGCAAAGCCTTTCCAATTTTGTGATAGAACCCTCCTAGTTAATCCCCCTTCTCATTCCTCACCAATCCACCATATCCAATCTCCCCAGGACAACCCTTAGTATACCATCAATATTTAATTTTACCTAACAACATTAGGCTTCTTTTAAAAATCTCTCTCCATATTTTCCTTTGACAGGCTAGTTCCTCACCTTCATACGCACACCTCACTTGATCATCATAACTCAGTATAGCATGAATTGAACATCCTATCCAGCAAAACTCGATTAAACATCCTCTTATTTTCTCTAAACTAGAGAAACTAGCAAGTTATCCCAAAAATCCTACTCCACCCACAGCTCCCTTCAAATTCAGACAAAGCCATTCCAAGCCATTACTATTGAAAAAAACCCGCTATCTCTATTACCTAGAATTTAACTCTAAATACCCCGAGCCACTCACAATCTCTAAGAACATGAGACACATCTTCTCCTTAATCTACATGTATAGCATAAAGGTCGAGCCATCGCAAATTTTTGCTTTTTAACAGAAGTAGTAAACTATCCCTCATAGCCAACCATAGAAAAACCTGAATTCTCCTATGACCTATCCAATCCTAAGAAATCCTCCATTTAAGATCTTTCCTATGCTCACCTACATCACTTATTCTTCTATACATCTCAGCCACAATGAAGACCCCTCTTTTATCTCCTATCCAAACTTGTCCATCATTACTATCTGCTGCATAAAGAGGCAAAATTGATATATCTTATCAATTATATCCTGTTTAAAACTAACCAGATAGCTTCCCCCATATGCCCCACATCCCATTCCCTTCCAACATAAATTCATTCACACATGCTCTAAATCTACCTCTAATAATCCCATAAACCATCTCTATCAATTTACAATTTCGATCAACCCACACATCCTTCCAAACTTGATTGTCTCTCTATCATTAATCTCCCATCCTACTTTTTCTATTATAACATGTCATAATTCCCCCAGCTTTTTTCATATACTAAATCACCACTTTCACGACACACTCCTTAATAAATCCTTCCTCCTACTATGCTTCGCATACAAAACCGTTAAGCCTAACTTACTAAGATTAGAAATTGTCTCCAAACCCACTTTGCTAATTAAAGCATCATCATCTCTTTCATCTTCCTTAACGCAAAGCCTCCCATATCTTTTGATCTACATAAACAATCCCAACCTATAGCATGAAAATTTTCTTCTAGCAGGACTAAACCCGAAATAAAATTTCTTTGCATCTTTTCTAATTCATTGTAAACAAAAATAGGTATGTTATCTTGCAGTATATTAAACA
>NW_026556518.1:0-34902 GCF_029017545.1 Prosopis cineraria
AAACATGAGTTGCCAACTAGGAATGCATGCCATTTTAATTGGTTGCACTTGTTATTATACTATGCTATTTTATATTTTAGCCCAATGTTATATATGATATGGATATGTGGTGACTTTTATGGTGATGAGCTAAAATACTAATATAAGTGCAAAAAATGTTATATATATATATATATAGTGGTAATGTATACATAGTGTATTATGTGGCAATAGAGGCCAAATGGTGTATATGGTAGTGATTTTGTGTTTTTGGCCATGTTAGGTGAAATCAATGTTAAGAGGCCAAAATTTAGGTTTTGTTTTGTATTTTGTGTTTGAATGCTCAATCAGGTGTATTTTGTTCCTTTAGCCTTGGTTCAAGCCTCAAAATGGGTTAGTGTTATATGTTTGGAGTTTTGGGTATTTGGATGCTTGAAAAGCATTTTAAAATTAACTTTTTGCATCCAAGTGTCTAAAGTTTTCATATAGTGCTAGATGGTAACAAAACTTGTTCCATTAGTTATCTTATTAAATAAGGTTTGCGTGGGTACTTAAATCACCCCAATCGGACATCAGATGCAAAAATAGCGCGTGTTCAACTTAAAAAACTATCATGACAACATTTTGTAGTCATAATAGGGACATGTGCACCACGGCGCATTGCGCGCAAGTTGTGACACATAGTACGGTGGCTGAATTGGCCTCTATGTACCACACGCCATAACGCATGGATCACAAGCTGCAGCGCAAGTACCAAATACTCAAAAATGATATTTTTGGCCTTATTTTCAAGTGTTTTGCTTCCCAAAAATTTTCCATACTTCCCATATCTTTATAAAGCATTAAGTTTAGGCTCTAACTACTTATTGGAAAGGTTTTTATGGGATCCCAAATATTCCAAAATTATTTCTAAAAGATTATTAGTTTTAACTCTTCTACATTTAATGTAAGCTTAGGAGTAATCCTTGCTCCTAATTATCATTATTGTTGTGACCATGCATTTAAGTTTGGTGAATGTTGATGATGTCAAGGTGGAAATTACGCTATTAGTGATGTAGCATGATGTGCTAATTGAATCTACACAAAAGTGGTTTGGGAGTTCTTTCTCAATTAACATTTCCCTAGCCATCTCTTTTAGAGTCCTATTTTTTCTTTTCATAACTCCATTTTGTTGGGTAGTCATAGGTGCTAAGAATTCATGATCAATTCCCTACTTATCTCAAAACTCAACAAAGGTGGATTATCAAATTCTCCACTATGATCACTCATAAACTACACAATTTCAAGATTTTTTTATTCTAAACCTTTTTGGAAAAGGTGACAAAATAATCAAATGCTCAATCCTTGTGAGATAAAAAAATGGTCTAGGTGAACCTAGAATAATCATCTACAATTATAAAGTCACAGAGATTACCACCAAGGCTCTTTACCCTTGCTAGACCAACTATGTCCACATGAAGTAATTCGAATATTGTAGAAGGAGTCACCATGTTCTTTCTTTGAAAGGTGGCCTTGACTTACTTCTCTCTCATGCAAGCATCACATAACTTACCATAATCAAATTAGATAGTTGGAAGTCTAATGACAAATTCTTTTTTCACTAGCTTGTCTAATTGCTTCATGTAAAGTCTCACACTAAAAACATGAACTTTACTTACATGCACTGCAACACAATGTAACACATACCATTAATTAATTTTGAAGATATGGGATGCCAATTTAAAACTTAAAATCAACACAATTATTTTCTCAAAAAGGCACCATGTGCTGTAGCATATACCATATGAACCATGGCATAGGTATGAAGGAGCCACAAGTCTCAACTCTATGCCATGTTCCACAGCATGCCACCATATGCTATGGCACATGTATAAAATTTTGCTATCACAATAGCAATCTGACATGAAATTCCACCATGCACCATTTTCACTTAAGTGTCCAATTAAAGTAATTTAAGTGCCTGTACAAAGCTTGTAAGATAATCTAACTAATGAGATAAGTTTGGACACAATCCAATAGTTCGATGTCAATTTAAACACCTGAGTGTAAAAAAGTTACTTTTCACTCTATTAAACATAATTAACTAACATAACACCTGGTAATCATAGACTTAACTCAACAAGATGATTACCAAGGTTCAATTCAAAAGTAAGGGATCCCAAGTTTTCTAAATAAAATGAGTTAAAATCAATCAAAATTCTTCATATTAGATTAAAAATAAGTTATAAAGGCATGGGATACCTCAAAGGAGTGAAAAAAGTAAAAAACGATTAAAAAACACATGTGTTGTGATATAGGGCAATGCGCCATGGCTTGTGCAAGTTGTGCCACGGCATGTTGCTCTCTGTGCCATGCGTCACAGCTCAGGTGCCATACGCCGTGGCGTGTTACATGAAATTTCTACTGATTCTGCTGTCATTTGATAGTAAAATTAAGGGAACTTCAAACTCGCCCTAATTCTCCGTTCGACGTTTGAATGACACAATCTACATGTCTACGAAAAGCTCTTTACATCAACTAGCTAATGGCACAGGTTTCACTTCTAAAATAAGTCATACTAGGAAGTTGGTCACCCAAATACATTTCAACCACTTTTCACAACTTTAACACCAGATGGGTGTCCAAAACTCTCAACATGTGCCAAAAGCTTTTCCTAACACCAGGACCATATCCAATAGACCTAAGAATACTAGTACAACAAGTCACAAGCACTGAAACATCAGTATGAAAAAAATTCACTCCTTAACCCCATTTTACTAAAAATAAAGTAGGAGGTAATTTGTCATTGTATCTCGCCCAAATTATTCAAAACATGTTCAAATCATTATTTATACACTTGCACTAGTATTTTGGCCTTATAAATATATATATATATATATATATCAAGATGCACAAAGACTAAGGGCCCAAAATATAAATTTAGCATTTCCAATAATAAAATAGTGCAAGTATGATGGCATGCATCCTAGATTTCGTAATTCATATACTATTACACAATTAAATCTAAACTAGAGGTATACAGTAGGAATATACTAATTCCTCACCTCTTTAGCCTTCTCCCTCTCAACACTAGAGCTAGAGCCTGAAAATGTTAAATGAAAGGGGTAAGTCTAGCCACTCAATAACTAAGGTTAAACCTACCCTATGTAGTTATATATCAATTATAAACTAAATACATGCACAAGGAAATCAAGTATGCAAAACATGCTGGCATATATTATATCTTGTTATTTATTATTAAATAACTTCTTTAACTCTCATAACTAGGTGTATTGTCACTATATTCTGAAATATATGACATGACCCATACTTATGTGACTTGCCACCACTTAATACGTGTGACACATCACACATTTACTTAGGGAATGATCAACTAACCTTACATCCTCCTTATTTCCTCACATCGAAGCTGTGAGCTATAACACTGATTAGGACTATTTGTGTGACTGGACTACCCAAGCTCACCAACCGTTAGGTGTGAGCCGGCCAAATATCACAGGACTCACTCTCGAACCATGACTTTCCTCATTCTCAAATCCTTAGGGTGTCTCATACCTTAAGATATTCTCCTCATTGAACCGGTGGAGATAGCTAGGTTCTAGTTTCTCAACAAACTATGAGACAGTCCCTTAATAGACTGTGCGATAAGGCTTTACCCTTGTGCACAAGAGGGTAGCCTAAATACCATATGGATTTTTCTCTACTCCCAATCCCTAGGCGAACTCCCGCTACTGATCATGCCCTAATGAATGCTCACTCATTTCACTTTTTCACTTTCATATACTCATTATTATAATAATCACGTTGGGCTCACAACCGTACGCTACCTAAGTATGTATTCTTATCATTTTCTCAAAATTCATTTATCATCATG
The DNA here is from genome assembly GCF_029017545.1 of Prosopis cineraria. Lineage (NCBI taxonomy): Eukaryota > Viridiplantae > Streptophyta > Magnoliopsida > Fabales > Fabaceae > Prosopis > Prosopis cineraria. The sequence goes on from NW_026556518.1 coordinate 3,854, forward strand.
ACACATCTACCTCACATAATCACCACATTCATATTTCTAAAGACATATGCAAGTTCATATTCAAAAATATCTTAATTAGGCATTTGCATTTTCAAATCAAAATAACTTTATGCACATTCAATTTTCCATGTGCTTATCGAAACTAGCACATGCTTTTCACATTGAAAATTAACCCATGCATGCCAAACTCATAATAGAATTCCATTTACAATTAATTAATATACAATTACCCAAAGTAGAGTTTCCTCCAGTTACCTCAAACCTTTGAGAGGTCAAAGGTTTACCCCTTAATCAACTAGCTTTCCAAGCTTGAATATCCAATCCAATAACTGACCAAGAGCTAAAACTACAATCAACCAAGTTGAATTTCATCAATATAACCAACTCAAGCGTTTGAACCCTCACTCTTTACTTCTAAATTGCCCAACATTCACTCTACATGAGTTGGAGCCTATCCATTAGATTTAATAATTACCTTTAGCCCCTAATAGCATTAATGAGCCATTAAATCCCTATTAATGGCATCACAAACTTCCAACTACCCATAATAAATGGGATTTTTGAATATTAATGGTGTCTAACAACCCAAGACACTAAAACTTATTATACCTAGGTTTAGATACTCTAATCTACTCCCATTAACTCTATTTGAGTCAACAAAATCAGACCTATACCCCATATAGACTAAAATCACCATCCTCATTTAAACCCTAACTCAAATCCTTGAGAAAATGGAAGAGGAAAGGGGGAAAAGGGCTTAGAAATCTTAGCTTGGATGGTTTAGAGCTTCAAACCTCCTCAAATTCTCATTTAAGTCATGCCCTAGCAGAGCATTGGCACGTCTCTCTATTTTCCTCTTTTCTTTCTCTCTATTTCGGTCTCATTTTACGTCTGATAAACTATAGAAAATGGCGATGCACTGTGGCAGACGCACAATGCACTGTGGCACATGGCACAGAGAGGTTTTCCCTCACTCATAAATGTCAATGCGCCATGGTGGATGATCTACATGCCGCGGCGTGTGGCACAGCAATAATAACTCTTTCTTTTCTTCTCCTTTTGATACTCGGTGGCCCACCTTGATACCAAACCTACAACTAGGGCTAAAATGCCATCAAATATGATTATTAGACTTCTTTGGCTATACACCACTTCAACTTACTTAATTACCCTAATTAGGTTTAATTAATCAGGGGATTAAAATGCAGGATGTTACAACTCTCCCCTTCTTTTAGGAATTTTATCCCCAAAATTCACTTAATGTTGCAAAGTTAATAAAACCTTACCTCACTGAAACAATTGAGGATACTAGTTTTTCATCTTCTCTTCAGTTTCCCACATAGTATCACCAGAAGTCATCCCTTTTCATATAACTTTCACAAGTTGAATTGTCTTGTTTCTCAATTGTTTCTCCTTAACATCCATAATTTTCTCAGCTTTGCCCGATATGTTAAATTCTCATGTAACTCCACATCTTCAGGTTTAATCACATGTAAAGAGTCAGGTTAATATTTCTTTAATTGAGACATATGGAATACATCATGCATACCTGACAGGTGAGGAGGTAAGGCAATTTGGTATGCCAAAGGCTTAAGTCTCACAACATGTATGGTCTTGCGACTCAAAGCATCAGCCACTACATTGGCCTTTCCCGGATGGTACTTCAACTCAAAATTATAATCTTTTAAAAATTCCATCCACCTTCGCTATTGCATATTCAGCTTCTTCTAATCAATTAAACACTTGAGGCTCTTATGGTCACTGAATACCTCAAACTGTGAACCATAGAGACAATGCCTTTATATTTTCAAGGCAAATACAATCGCTACTAACTCAAGGTCATGAGTTGGATAACTGTCCTCATGTGGTCTTAGCTGTCTCGACGTGTAAGCCATAACCCTATCATCTTGTATTAGCACACAGCCTAGTCCCTTAAGTGATGCATTAGTATAAACCACATATAGCCATTTAGGATCTGGAATAGTTAACACTAGTGCTGTAGTTAGTTTCTCCTTCAGAGTCTGAAATGCCTCTTTACACTTTTCTGTCCAGACAAATGGTTGATCCTTCTTCATCAGCTTCGTCAAAGCAAAAGCAATATGAGAGAACCCTTGGATGAATCTCCGATAATAATTGGCCAAACCCAAGAAACTTCTTATCTCAATTACCGACGTTGGTCTCTCCTACTGTAGTACTGCAACAACCTTGTATGGATCCACTGCTATGCTGTCAGTAGAAACGACATGTCCTAAAAATTTCACTTTTTATAGGTAAAACTCACACTGACTCAGTTTGGCATACAACTTGTGCTCTTTCAACACTTGCAGCACTATTCTTATATGCCTTACATGTTCTTCCTCATCTCTGGAGTATATCAGGATGTCATCAATGAAAACCATTACAAATTTATCTAAGTAGGGTTTGAAAATCCTGTTCATATAGTCATAAAGATTGCATGAGCATTAGTCAGATCAAAGGGCATTACTAAGAACTTATAATGCCCGTATTGTGTCCTGAACACAGTCTTAAGCACATCATCTGCCTTAACCCTCAATTAGTGATATCTAGACATTAGATCAATTTTAGAGAAAATTGCAGCTCCGGCAAGTTGGTCAAGTAAGTCATCAATTTGTGGCAATGGATACTTGTTCTTAATTGTCACTTTGTTGAGTTGCTTATAGTCAATGCACAACCTCATACTCCCATCTTTCTTCTTTACAAACAACACAGGCGATCCCCATGGTAATATACTCAGTCAAATGAATCCTTTCTCTAGCAGCTCTTCTAATTGCTTTTTCAATTCTTTCAGTTTTGCAAGAGCCATATGATATGAAGCCTTAGAGATTGGCTCAGTAACGGGTACTAAATCAATTGAGAATTCATTGTCTCTTTCTGGTGGTAATCTTGACATTCGATCATCAAACACCTCTAAAAAATCATTCACCACACCAATTCTGTCAATTCCCTCATCGTATACTTCATGCGTAGAACAGTAGATCATGAAAGCCTAACAACCCTCTTTCACTGACTTCTCTACTTATAGGGCTGACAAGAACTTGGGAGCCTCACAGTCCACTACTGATAATGACTTGACAGGTTTGGGGTTAATAGCTGTCGCTATATAAACTGGTAAGGAAATTTCTTTCTATTATAATCAAGTGTCGCACCATTGCCAGATAACCAATCCATCCCTACTATCACATCAATGCTACTCAAAGGTAAGCAGATTAAGTCAATAACAGTGACTCTATCATGAAACAAAAACTCTAGTTTTAAACAAACCTGACTGGTCCTCACAAATACACCAACTGGCTTAGACATATTCATGGCAAACTGCATTTCAAGCACAAGCAATTTTAACCTCTTAGCACAATCATCAGATATAAAATAGTGTGTGGCACTAGAATAAAACAAAGCATCTATCTGGAGACCACAAAGTGAGTTATACCTTTAATAAGCTTTGGTGAAGCCTTAGCCTCTTCTCTGGTTGTGGCGAAGACTCATCCTAGGTAGCGGATCTCTGATCAGGAGCAAGTATGTTCTCTAGGTAAAACTTGGCTATGTGTCCCACCTTGTTGCATTTGAAGCAAACCTAACATTGCCCTTGGTGATGTTTCCCCTATCTATTACACTGTAGAGCTCTAGCTAGCATCATAGCAAATGGAGCTATAGATCCCTACTAGGAAGTCAGATTTCTGACCCTGCCCATACTCCTCAAGATATTGCTCCTCTTGTTGGATCTCCTAGATTGGGACCCTTTTTGGAAGCTCTTCTTCTTGCTTCCTCCAACATTGTACCTCCCAAACATACTCAAGTTAAAACCCAACTTCTTGCTTACTCTGCCTATAGGGCCAATGTAGGAAGAGAATCTCCCTTGACCATCTCTCTTCTCCTCCTCCATCACTCTACTCCTTCTGGCTATAGCTCTGAACTTGTTGCACATAACCTTAAAGGAAGTAATGTTAAAGGCTGCTAACTGCTGGCTGAATTCAAGCCTTATCTTATCAAGAAACTACTTGGCCTTCTAATACTCATCATCATGATGACTTAGGTAAGTAGAGTACTTAGATAGCTCATTAAACTTTACTATAAACTCCTCCTCATTCATATTTCCTTGCTAGAGTCTATGAAATTTGGCCTCTTTCTCTACTCGAAATGAGGCTGGAAAGTAGTGGGTGAAGAATCGCCTCTTAAACTTTATCCAAGTCAACTGCGAGCCATCCACTAGTCTCATACTTTCCCACTATTACTTTGCTACATCTTCAAGCATGAAAGTGGCTAAGAGAACTCTCTGCTCAGTCGTACAGGTCATGATTGAGAAGATGCTCTCAAGCCTGTCGATCCACTTCTCAGTTGCTTATTCCTCCATAGAACCCTCAAAGGAAGGAGGATTCAACCTCGTGAATCACTTCAAAGCCATACCAAAGGAGCCTTCCGACTCACTCATCCTAGGCCACATTAGTCGCACTGACCTCTCAAGAATGCTTTCCTTATAGTACTCTTTATCTTTATGTCTATGCACCTTAGCGTGCACATCATTCTAGGTTTCCTCTTGGTCAACCTCAACTCTCTCAACTATCCTACTACTCTCCCCATGTATTCTTATGAGGATCTCATCATACCCGTCCATTCTTCTCTAGATGTCCATCATCATATGCCTCAGTTTATCCAGGGCATTGACTTTGTTATCCTGTTGAGGTCCTGGTTATTGTTCTTAGTTTACCAGTTCTTGTTCCGATCTTTGCACATTCTTTAGTACATTTCCTACATTTGTGGCTCTTATTTACTCTGTATTCTCCCCTACTAAGGATGGAAGTAATCCTAAAAAGGAAAAAGGGAGTTAGCACTAGCTTGACCCAAAAAGTTTAAAAACTACAACTCGCCAAACTTGCTTGACCCATGGGGTTGGGTAGGTTAATCTAGGTTAATCCTAGGTCAATCACTAGCACTTCAAACTATAAAACCAAACCAAACAAATGGCTGAGTCACTGGTTCATCGGTTTGACTGGCCGGTCTAGTCCGGTTAAACAACAGAATTTCCACACAAAAGCAAACCAAATACTAGGTCAAAGTAAGACACTTTAAAAAGTGTTGACTTTTTATTTAATTAATCCAAAAATAAAATAAATTTTAAAAATATAATTTCACCACTCATCAACTAGACATGAAATGCACTTTGTCAATTTTTCTTATACATTTTCTCAAAAGTTTATTTTTTGGACCAAAACACCCCTAATGCACTGAACTTAGAAACTTCGGCAATTTTCCAAATCTAATGTAATGAGTGTACTTTGAGATGATAAAACATTAATAAAAGGGGCTTAATTGACAAGTAAAAATTAGTAACAAATGTGTTCTATAATGTCTACCTTGATATTGCTAGGATAACACTCTTACATGCTTTTGTGATAACCAAGATTAAATAAAATCTCAAGTAAAGGTTATCACAACCTAAGGGTTTAAAAGATAATAAGTTGAAATAATGGGATCCTAATAAAAACCCTTTTTAAAATAGTGTTTGAGCTCAAACTATAGTTAAAATCAAATAAATACAAATATAGAAGCATGAAAATTAAATAGCCTTCAAAACAGGTTAAAACTAGCTATCCTTTTAAAAATCTGGTCTATCCGCCGTGGTGCAATAGCACCCAATGCGACGGATGGCATAGAGGAACGAGTCCCATAAAGGCCATTTGTGCCATGGTACAACTGCCATACGTTGTGAAGCGCACTTATTGTCATGACAGCAGAATTGCTACCATAACAGCTCTCCAAACTTCTAAAGCACGCCGTTTCGTCATCTAATGTCTGATTTAGGCAATTCAAGTGTCTACATGACACTCTTCGAGTCCTCTAACTAATGACACCAGTTTTACACTCAAACAATCATTTGTTTAAAAGATAGACACCTAAATCCAAAATGGTTTGTTTCCACTTCAAAACACATTCAAAGTGTCTAACTCACAATACCAAATGCAATTAGCTCCAAAGACACTTTGATCACCTCAAATAGACCACACACAACATGACAATTCATTCATATCACATAAATAAGCAATCATACTCAAAATGATCACCAAACCTCCATTTGACAATAACACAAAGTGATTGATTGAATTTAGCAGGCATATCAACTTGGTCATTTTGGCACATAATTTACTTCAAATTCATCACTCATAATTGTAACTTGGCTTAACACACCCACATAATCCACCACATCAACCTTAGACAAAGATACACACATGTATCACAAATCCATACAAGTGATATCCTAACATAATGTCATGTTCCTAAGTTGGCATTACATATTGGCAATATTCATTACAATACCTAGAAAGAGGAAAGGGAAGAGCTATACAACTATGCTCTTTACTCTTCAAATGCCCCTTCCATCCCCTTTCCCCTATTAGAGCCCTCACCTATAAAATATAACCACAGGATGAGATAAATATCTCAGTAATAGAATAATTCACTACTATTAATTAACATGCACAACCATCAGAGAGTAAAACTATAAAACTCCAAAATATACTTTTAATATATCACCACATACTCTTTTCATCAGTATAAATCTTTTACCACTAGCATGATTATTCTACTATCCGAGCCTCCATATCACCCTGACTGTAATCATAAGCTCTTGAACCAAGTGCACGTCCACAATGGTCCGAGCTCACCTTCGATGGTAAGGTCACCTGACCAAAGGTATCCTATCCCAGTTCGAAAATATGATCTTCCCCTATCACACATAAATTGGGGTGGTATTACTCCAACACTACATGATTGATGCTAAGGAGTGTCATCTCTAATGCCATATCCTGTATAGATACTAAGGAGAAAATCTCCAACACCATGCCTCATTAGACACTAAGGAGATACATGCCATATAGATTTTTACTACTTCTTATGGGTAAACTCCCACCCCCTAACAAGATCATGCTCACACTCATTGTATATAACACATATATACTTTAAATTTTCTCAATCAGGTTATATAAAAATTTTATCATTCTCATCATTCACAAATAATTTTTCATGCACAAAACCACATTTTGCAATATGTAAGGTTATCAAATCTCAAGTTCAAATCAACATATCTACTCACAAACAATTAAGCAATATAACCGATCAATGTAAATTATTCTGTTACCTCAACCTTTTGTCACACAAAAAGGTTACCATGGCTCAATGTTAGTTCTACACATTCTATACATACAATATAGCTCGAGCAATGCTCAATCTACATAATCAAGTGACAATCATCAAATATTACTCTAGATAACTCTGAATTCACTAGGTTCTAAGTGTCTAAAATACCCAAATTCCTTTTCTTACAATATCAACCATTCCCCAAGCACTCTAACCATCTTATTAAACCTCCCAACATACCAAATTCATCATCCAATTCCCCATATTGTCTCAAAATCTTTAAATTATACTTAGGGTTCATTCAAACCCTAACTAAAAATCTCATATCACCATAAAACTCACAAACCTAGGGTTAGAATATTGATTTAACTCTCTAAGACTTTAAATTAACCAATGGGTTCGGTCTAAGCCTAAGGGAACCAAATTAAAGCCGTCATTACCCTATAAATCCAGATTTCACATAAAAGAGGGAGAAAAGGGAATATGAAACTTACCAAATGGTGATTTAAGCTGTAAATGTTCCCAATGTAGTTTAGGGATCGTGCCCTAGCAGAACACAAGCTCTTCTCTGTCTCTTTCTTGTTTTCCTTCTCTCTCTCTTTTGTTTTCGATCTATTTTCACGAACTGATAAGTGCTGATTTTGCACGTGCGCTACGGCATGTTAACATGCCCATCGGCGCATGGTGCAGAAAGTCCCACCAAAATTTAAACTCCCTTCTATGCCATAGCTCGCTCAAACATTGACCTAGCCCTCTTCTAAGGTTGTTCAAGGATTCAAAAACTATGTTAGTTTCCTATAAACCTCATTAATCAATAAGTTATCTAATTTAACCGAATTACCCTTAGAAACATTGATAATTACCAATTGAAAAACTTAGGATATTACATGTTCTATCAGCATCATGGCTTGCCAAGCCCTGTGCTACGACACACATGATAGGATTTTACTATCATATTTCAGTTCACAAAAGTGAACTTCTAATATGCTCCATTCCCACATATGACATCCAATCAAAGTGGTTCGAGAGCCTACGTAAAGCTTATTTCATGAACTAGTTAATGAGAAAGTTTGGACATGATCTAACAGTCCAATTAAAATTTAAACACTCAAGTGTAAAAAGTTAATTTTTTTAAATTGCACACACCAAAGTGTTCAAATTGCACATTTTATCTCTTTAAGCCATTTTGGGCTTAGAACTAAGTTTAAAAGGATCAAATATACCTAATTGACTCACAATCACAACATATATTCACATAAATCAAGATTTGGCCACTAAATTGCCTATTTGATAGCAATAGGACCTTTTCTCGCCAACTTTTACAAAGACATTCATTTGGCCATTTTAAATCCACATTTTACTATTACCAACACATTTATATACAAGTATATCACAATCTTAGCCCACTTTCACAATTCACTACTTTTCCATATAAACAGGCTAAGTTTAATAACTAATGTAATATCCACCTTGACATTACCAAAATTAACCACACAATCACAACAAGCAATCATAATTAGGAGCAAGGATTTGCTCCTAATCTCACATTATATATATAAGGGTTAAAACTAATAATCTTTTAAAAATAATTGAGGAATATTTGGGATCCCATAAAAACCCTTAAAATTGATAGTTTGAGCTCAAACTTAATGATTTATATAGGTATTGGAAGCATGGAAAAGTTTTAGGAAGAAAACCACTTCAAAACAGGGCTAAAAATGTCATTTTTGAGTGTTTTGGTCCATGCGCTGTGACTCGTGGTCCGTGCGCCATGGCTTGTGGCACAGAATGCCATGTTTTCTTGCTGTACCATGCGCCGCGGCTTACGCGAAATGGGCCGCGGCGTACCTGTCCATGACAGCAATGCTGTCATAACAGCTTTTCTGGACGAACTTCAAACACACGCCATTTTCACATACGATGTCCGATTGGAGTGATTCAAGCGCCCACGCAATGCTTATTCAATAAGCTAACAATGGTACAAGTTTCATTATGATCCGACACCGTATGAGAATTTTAGATACTCAGATGAAAATGTCAGTTTTTCAAAGAAATTTTCAACCATCCAAGTACCCAAAACTCATAACTAATACCATTAACCCATTGTGAGGCTTGAACCAAGTCCAATGGACCAAAATACACTTGAGTGACCAATCCAACACACAAAAACATACCAAACACAAAATTTGGCCACTCAATGGCCATTTTACCCAATATGGCCAAAATGCACAATTAGCACTACAAGCACTATTTGGCCTCTATTACCACATAATACACTACCAATACATTATCACCACTTAGATAAAATATTCCTTGCACTTGTATTAGTATTTTAGCCCATCACCACAAAAATTCCCACATATTCACATCGCATACCATATTGGGCTAAAATACAAAACAACATAGTATGAAACAACTGCAACCAATCAAAATGATATGCATTCCTAGTTGGAAACATATAATATCATATAACAAGTTTATGTACACCACTCAAACCAAAATCAGGCTTTACAAAGAGTGTAGCAGATATGCTAGCCCCTACCTGATTCCCTCCTTAGCTCAGTCTTACTGGTAGCACCTGTAAAATGATAATCCACGGGGTGAGATATAAATCTCAGTAATTAATATAATCTACATTATTAATTAACAAGCCATGTTATAAACAAGCATTAAAATAAGTAACATAATCACATCATATAATATCACCATAAATTTGCATGCATGATCCCTAACCATCCGGTCCTCCAATACTACTCACCGAACCAGTAGGCTATTTCACAGAACCAAACCACATGTATGGTCCCCAAGCTCACCATCCATGGTAGGACTACCCGACCAAGGTGTCTTAAACCACTTCTAGACTACTGTTTCCCCCTATTACAAGTAATTGGGGTGTCGTTACTCCAACACCGCATCCTACGAATGCTAAGGAGCATAGTCTCCAACTCTGTACCCTTTTGGGTACAAAGGAGAATAAATCTCCAACACCACACCCATTTTCGAGCACTAAGGAGAGTAAGTGCTGCACCTAGCGTCCCAAGGTGCTAGTAATGCCATATGGACTTAAATCTTTACTATCTCCACTGAGGTGACCTCCCACCCTTTAATATGCCATATTTCACTACATATCTCCACTTAAACATGGATAAACAACTTTCTAAACAAATATAATAAACCCTAACCATTTACTTCAAAAATATAGAATTTCACAAAGCAATACTCCACTCATTTTCTAAAATAGATAACCTTTAAGGAATTTATACATATATACTCAACAATTCATAGAAAGCAACTTGAGAATAACTTATACAAGGTAATAAACAATGCAAATTATCTAGTTATCTCAGCCCTTTTGTTACTAAAAGGGTTACCCGTGGTATAAAATTCTCTTCTTGTGTCAAGATAAGTCTTCCCACACCACAATCTACATCAACAACTACTATATGTTAATTTTCAATTAACATAAGCACCATTAGCTAATAATAACGTCCCAATTCTCCCACCTCTCACTCAAATTCTCAACAAATAGACTTGTCAAGATTAGAATTTATTCACATCATCCCTTCAAGTCTCTTACTAACTTTATCACAACATAAAACTCAATATCTCAATTTATCATAATTCAATACCGTATGATCAAGTTGGGGCTTGATCCAAAATTTACCAAACAAGAAAGTAGCTTCCTATTACCACATATCCAAGATCAATAAACCTAAATTAAACCTTTAGAGTCAATAGAAACCTTCAAAACATTGACTCATAGCTTAATCCTATTAGACCAAATTCTCACTCTTCCAAATCCTATAGAAAATGAGATGAAAAAGTATAGGAGAGGGTAGGAAACTTATCTAAGAGTTTGAAGGCTCAAATCATCTTCAAAATCCTCCCAAATTGATACCCTAGCAGTGCCCAAAGTTACTCCCTTCGTGCTCTAGGTTTTTCACCCTAAAAACTGTCCATTTCTAATGATTCCTGAAATTTTAAGTTGCCTGCTGTGCCATGCGCCACAACACATGCCACGCAAGCCACGGCTCATGACGCAGCGAGTAACAACTTGATTTTGCTCCCCCGATGCCTCCCGACTTGATCCAACTTTCATCCTATCTCAATCTAGAGCCAAACATGACCCAAAAATCTAATTAGCCACCCAAAAACATAATTAAATAAATTAATCATATTTTTAACTAATTTATCCCTTAATTAATCCATTTTTCCAGATTTGAAGTTTTAGGATATTACAACTAACACATTCTATTACATATTCACAAGTAAATATGATCTCTTAATCACACAAGTCATAGACATAGGGTTAAGATTTCCTAATATCACTATAATTCACAACTCAAAGCAGGCATATGTCATCCTATGGCAACCTTTCATTTACAATATTCATAATAAGCTAAGTTCATTACATAAACTCTAATTTCACATGGCTTTAACAGCACTAAGCCAATGTTAAAATTTTCCCTTTGCCCGGCTTACTACTATGACATGTGAAAATGTAAGCACAAGCTGAGAATAACTCACTATTATTAACTATCACAAGTAACTACAAGTAAGTATAGCATATATATACAATCAAACATAACATATAACATAAGTGTCAACAACATCAATAACAATAACAAGCCTTTATCCCACTAGGTGTGGTCGGTTACATGGATTGCAAGACGCCATTGTGCTCTATTATTTACCAAGTTTTTAGAAATATTATTAATTAATAGATCGCGTTCAATAACTTTCAAGAGTGTTCTCTTAGGCCTTCCTCTACCCTTCTTAATAGGACTTAAAGTTATACGTTCCACTCTTCTCGCTAGTGCCTTTCGCAGTCTTCTTTATACATGCCCAAACCATCTCAAATGATTTTCTACCATTTTTTCCTCAATAGGTGCTACCCTCACTTTTTCGTGTGCCTGCTCATTTTGAATTTTAACTTTATGTGTATGTTCGCACATCCATCGTAACATTCTCATCTCTGTTACTTTAACTCTATGCTCTTGTTGTCTCGTTAAAGCCTAGCATTCACTACTGTATAACATAGCCGGTCTAATAGTAGTATGATAAAACTTTCCTTTAAGTTTATTAGACACCTTATGGTTGCAAATAACTCATTTAGCTTTTCTCTAATTAAACCACCCAGCTTGCATCCTATATGAAATATCCCTACTAATTTTGCCATCATTTTGAATAATGGCTCTCAAATCTCTAAACTTTTCCACTTGAAGTATAATTTGATCTCCTAATTTCACTTCCAAATTATTGTCGACCAGTCTCTTACCAAATTTACAACATAAATATTCCGATTTACTCCTACTCAGACAGAAACCTTTCGACTCCAATGTCCTCCTCCATAGCTTAAGTTTACAATTAATCTCTAAGTATAATTTCTCTAGGTATAAGTTGTAGAGAAATTGAATAGAGAAGATTTTAGGAGTTAGTTTCTTACCTTATAGTAATAAAAAAGTTTTCGTTAGTTAAATTAAAGCTTTGTGACTGGTTTGGAGTTGAAAGATATAGCTTTGAAGCTTTAGGCTCAAATTTAGCCCTAATTCAAAGAGAAATGGAGTGAAAATTGGGTAGAAGCTAAATGGGATCATTAAAAATGATAGAAAGCAATGATTAAGGGGTAATAAACCTAGATTGGTTAAGTAGAAAGAAATAGATAACTAAGTATAGCTCTAAGCAATAATTAAGTAGTTTTAGTTAGTTGAATCAATTGACTAATTGTGCCAATTGTGTGTAAATTGCCATATCGTGTGTGAAAATTGAGGAAAGAGGCATGTCGGAAGCTTTAATGGCAATTGAAAATCCACGAGTAGCCTTTCTTGTAACAGAAGGGTTAAGGTAACTAAATAACTTTCTCTGTTTGACTATTTATTATAATTGTGTGAAAGTATGCTATCTAGTGTATGAAACTAATTTAAACTGAGCATGTTTTGTGGCATGCATAGTTATTGCATGGAAATGGATTTTTGATCAAACAAACAAGTGAAAACGTGTGATTCTATATTCTATACATATATATATATATTTATATGTACAGTAGTGAATAAGAATTTATGACTAGTACTAAAGCATGATCACAGGGTGGGAGTTCACCCATAGGGAGAAGTAGAGAAAGACCATATCGCATTATTCTCCTTAGCACCTAATGGGGTACGATGTTGGAGAATTATATTTCCTTAGTACCTATTAAGGTGTGGTGTTGGAGATTATCTTCTTGGTACCTCTTGAGATGTGATGTTGGAGATTTCGACTCTTTAGTAGAGATGTGATATGGTGTTAGAGTCAACAACACCTTATTATGTATAATGGGGGAAACCATAGTTTGAAAGTAAGATAGGACATCTTTGACTGAGTAATTCCACCACTGAAGGTGACCTCAAGGCCAATAAGTGTGTGCATTGGTCTAGGGTGAGCCTAAGGTTTCAAGTCAGGGTGATTGGGAGGTTCAGATAGTATTGATCATGCTAAATGTAACACTCCTCTATATCCCCATGATATAAGTAGAGGATTAATCTAATCACCACATATCAAGCCAAACCATAAACAAATACTTTGTTTGAAAAGCTTGGGCTCAAGACTTATTTTACAAAATTATCAAAGTCATGACACAATTGAGCAAGACACAGCATAAAAAAAAATCATATGCATTCATATAAATTATTGCATGCCATTGAAATAAAGAAATATGGTTAGATTATGGGCCATGCGCTGCAACATGCAACATATGTATTGGAGCATGTGGCACAAAGCCATACACCCTGACCTTCTCTGTGACATACACCGCGACGTGATATCATGCTAAATTTTACAACTATCATTTAACAGCACAAATGAAAAACTTTTAGCATACATCGTTTCCATAAATGATGTCCAATCGGAGTGATTAAAGTGCCCTCATAAATCTTAACTTATAAGCTAACTAATAAGATAATAGTCCGATCAAAATTTAGACACCTAGGTATAAAAAATCACTTTTTCAAAAAATTTAGCACTCTCAAGCACTCAAATTGATCCTTTAATCTTATTAGACCATTATAGGCCTTAAACCAAGTCTAAAAAGACCTATTACACCTCATTAACCACAATATATCACATATACACACACATATCCAAATTTGGCCATTCAACGGCCTATTTCTACAAAATACAAGGTTTTTACAACTTGGTTCAAAAACTTTCCTTTGGCCATTTTCCCTACAATATCACCACAAATTACAACTTTACATTCGCTGCATATTTATAAGTAAATCTTAACCCCTATATCAACATATATGGGCTAAGATTTACAAAATCACTACAACTCTCTAAAATTCCACTAATTCACTACTCAAAGTATGCATGCAATCCTTATGGCAACTTACATACACAAATATCACAAAGTTTTGGTTCATTACACAAGCTCAAGATTCCCATGACAATAACATCACTTTGCTAGTCTAAACTCTTTCCCTTTACCTTGATTACTACTATGAACTATAAAATGTAACTACAAGCGTGAGATAAAAATCTCAGTAATAGAATAACTCTCTATTATTGACTATCACATGCAACTAAAAACAAGTGTAGCATAATATACAATTAAACATAAATGTAATATATGTTTCATTTCAAATTACATCGATATATATATATATATATATCATTTCACCATTTTAAAACTATATTCACCACAATTCACCACTTTTCACCACTTTTCTAGCATATAGTCTATACTTGTATATATACAATAAAATGTGGTCAATCAGGTGTATTAGGTCCTTTTAGACTTAGTTTAAGTCCTAGAATGGTCTAATGAAATAATAGGATCAATTTGAATGCTTAGGGGCGTGAAATTTTTTAAAAAAATTGCTTTTTGCACCCAAGGATCTAAATTTTGATTAGACCAATAGATCATATCCAAACTTATCTTATTAGTTAGCTTATGAAATAAGTTTCATGTAGGCACTTGAATTACTCCAATCGGACATCATATATGAAAATGGCACAGTCCGAAAGTTTGCCTTACAAACTATCACATGATGGTTATAGAGACTGGCATGTGCGCCCTGGCGCATTACATGTCATGCCATAATGCATGTCACAGAAAAGGGCAGCTCGTGGTTCTGTGCCACATGCCCCAGTGCATAGTAAATTTTTGAACTCCATTTCTTTATTTTAAAACATGCATGGACTCTAAGAGATGCATATGTTTCCTTTCATTGTGCTATACTCTATTTAGTATTGATTTAGTTTAGAATTTTGATATTTTTAGAATCGAGTTTTGGGCCTAAGCTTTTAAAACTAAATATTTGATTATAGTTTGTATTGTGTGTGGTGATTATGTTAATCCTCTCCTTATATGGTGATGATATAAAGGGAGGGTTAGAACATGGGCACTAAGAAGATAATCTCCAATACTGCACCTCAATAAGTACTAAGAAGATGAAATTCTCCATCACTATACCTGATCAAGCATTAAGGAGAATGATGACATATAGACTTCTCACTAATTCTCCTTATGGGTGAACTCCCACCTTTTATGATCATGCTTTCATACCAAACACTATTTACATACAAATCACATTATATTTAGTATATAATTATATATTTCCACTTGTTCATTAAGTTGAAATCTGTTTTACACAACAATCATGCATTATCTCAAAACATGCTAAATTTAAAACAATTTCATGCGTTAACTATACCACTCTCAAACAGTTACAATAGACAATTAAATAGAGTAAGTTATTCAGTTACCTCGACCCTTCTATAACAAGAAAAGTTACATGTGGATTTCACAATAACCAACACCTCTCTACAAGCTTCCTTTATCAACTTACACACACAATATGCCAATCTACGTAGAATTGACATTATTAGTCAATTAACCAAATTGACCAAACATACTTAATTATTACTTTTAACCACATCTAGCTATTCATTCACTTGCACTTAGTCAATTTAGATCCATTACCACTCATTCACTACTTTCTATCACTTCTATGGATCCTTTTACATCTCTACTAGATTTCCACCACTTTTTACCCCTAATTTAGGGCTAATGTAAGCTTATAGCTTCAAAGCTTAATCATTTGACCCCAAACTAGTCACAAAACCTTAATGTAATTTCCAAGAATCTTTTCATTACTAGAAAGTAAGAAACAAATTCCTTAAAATTTCCTGATTCAATTTTTATATAACTTATCATAAGAGAAATGATAGTAGAATCAAAGTTAAAGGTGGCATGAAACTTAC
This sequence comes from Prosopis cineraria, assembly GCF_029017545.1. Classification (NCBI taxonomy): domain Eukaryota; kingdom Viridiplantae; phylum Streptophyta; class Magnoliopsida; order Fabales; family Fabaceae; genus Prosopis; species Prosopis cineraria. Next base: position 20,243 of record NW_026556518.1, read on the forward strand.
TTGATAAGCTATCGGTCAAAAATTTCTTCTTCAACTTCAAAGATCTATGCCCTACATAGACTTGCTCCCTTTTCTTCTCCTTTCGTGTTTTCCCTTCCTTTCCTTTCTATTTTCACGAGCCTCATATACCCTTATTATCTCATTTTTTGTACCATGTGCCACGACACATGGCACAGTGAGGAAAATCATCACCGTGCACACATGCTTCCTTTCAAAACATAGTCCTTCCACCTGTATCTGCACATTTAATACTCTAATGAGTCAAAACACCGAGCTGTCATCCAAAATCCTAATCACTCACTAATTACTAATTCACCCTTAATTAACAACTAGTTTTAAGATTAAAAAATTAAGATGTTACAAGTACTATGTCTTCGCTTGTTCTTGATCATTTGCTCTCTTGGTTAGTTTTTTTTCATAATCTTGATTTTATAATTTGCATACAAAAACAAAACAAAAACATCTTCTTAAGTAATGTAATCATCTAAACAAAGGCATATCCAATAATTGGATGAGCTTGAATAAAGAGAAAGGATAGAAAGGCTAAGCTTTTTTACGCATAAAAGGTATAGAGGAAAGCTTGAAGCAAGTGAACTAAAGGGTATAGGATTTTTCTTAAAAGATAACAACAAAACTAAACTTGTATAACAAGATATTCTCACAATAGAATAGGTTTCCCTTATTTCTATGCTCATGAAACTAGGAGAATCTTAGAAGAATATAGTGGTGAAATCAGCTACGTACTTGATTAACATATCTAGTTGCCCTATATTAGAATGAACTTTCAAGAGTTTCCCATATCAAGAACCTTGATGGATAATAGATTTGCAATAAATGTCTTACTAATTAGCTCCTTATGGAAAGTAGGCAAATATCCCAAGACCCCATCCCTACTGATATAATGGTGGTATTCTTCAATGGAGAAGAGACAAAGATAGTAGGTGTTTTGCCAATTGGAACTATAGTAAGGACGATGACTACCTTGTCTTCTTGTCCTTTTTATTAGTTCGACATAATAATACTAAGCGTTGCTTGGAAGAGAATGGATCCATACTAATGAGTGTATTCTATTCTTGTTTCACCAATGCCTAATCATGTAGAAACAGAATGATGTAAAGATTGTCTAAGAAAATAATAGGCTCTTTGTAGTGTCCACCTTGACATTACTAAAATTCACTACACAATCACAACAAACAATCATAATTAGGAGCAAGGATTGCTCCTAAGCTCACATTATCCATATAAGGGTTAAAACTAATAATCTTTAAAAAAATAATTGTGGAATAATTGGGATCCCATAAAAACCCTCTAAATTGGTAGTTTGAGCTCAAACTTAATGATTTATAAAGGTATTGGAAGTATGGAAAAGTTTTAGGAAGCAAAACACTTCAAAATAGGGCCAAAAATGTCATTTTTGAGTGTTTTGGTCCATGCACCGTGGCTCGTGCTCCATGCGCCACGTTATATGGCACAGAAAGCTAAGTTCGCTCACTATACCATGTGCCATGGCTTGCACGAAATGCATCACGGTGCACATGTCTATGACAGTAATGCTATCATGACAGCTTTTCTAAACGAACTTCAAATGCACGCCATTTTCACATTCAATGTCCGATTGGAGTGATTCAAGCATCCATGAGAAGCTTATTCAATAAGCTAACTAATGGTACATTTCTTACGATCCAATACCATATGAGAATTTTAAACACTCTAATGCAAAAGTTAGTTTTTAAAGAGATTTTTAAGCATCCAATTACCCAAAACTCATAACTTATACCATTAACCCATTATGAGACATGAACCAAGTCTAATGGACTAAAATACACTTGAGTGAACATTCAAACACATAAAAATATACCAAACACAAAATTTGGCCACTCAATGGCCTTTTTGCTCAATATGGCCAAAATACCAAATCAACATCATATATGCTATTTGGCCTCTATTGCCACATAATACATTACATATACTTTGTCACCACATAGATAAAACATTCCTTGCACTTGTATTAGTATTTTAGCCCATCACCATAAAATTCCCACATATTTACATCATATACAATATTAGGCTAAAATACACAACATAGTATGAAACAAGTGCAACCAATCAAAATGATATGCATTCTTAGTTGGCAACATATAATATCATATAATAAGTTTATGTACATGACTCAAACCAAAATCAGGCTTTACAATTAGAATGTAGCAAGTATGCTAGCCCTGGTGATAGAACACATTTGTTACCCACTTTTATTTATCAATTAGGACCATTTTATTAATGATTTATCACCTTCAAGTGCACACATTGCATTAGATTTGAAACTTTACCTAAGTTTCTAGGTTCAGTGCACTATGGGGTATTTTGGTCCAAAAAATGAACTTTTGAGAAAATGTACAACAAAAATTGACAAAGTGCATTTTATGTCCAGTTGATGAATGGTGAAATTATATTTTTAAAATTCATTTTAGTTTGGGAGTAATTAAATAAAAAAGTCAACACTTTCTTAAGTGTCTTAGTTTGTCCTAGTTTTTGGTTTGCCTTTGTGTGGAAATTTTTATATAATTTTGTGCAGCCTAAAACTTGGTTAATTTAATAAATTCTCCCTTCTAATTATGAATTTAATTCTAGACATGAATTAGATTTTATTATATCATATGCTATTTAATTGAATTATGTGATTTATGTGACATAGGTGGCATGTGACTTGTGCATCAATTGGGCAATTGAGGTCAACACTCCTTGAGGACAATGGCTGATGGTTTGCACGTGAATTATGATTATTTTGAGGGATTAGATCAGCTAAAATGATGTGGATGACACATGGGAAATTAGGCACACATTGGAATCATCTACAAACCAATAGGAAGTTGCCACCTTGCAAGTGTGACAAGGCTCCCATTTACATTTTAATTTCTTTTTCCTTATTTTAATTAAGCTTCAGCTGATGGGAGACACCAAGGAGCACGCCATTTTAAGTCTCAAATGGGATCCAACACATATCTCATTCATCTTCCACATTCTCTCTCTCTTGTTCATAGTGTTCTTCATTTTCTCTCTTTTGTTCTTCATTTTCCAGCACTCTAACCTCTATTTTCAGCCACGAAACCTCCACAAAAACTCATACCATTCTTCTCTCTCTCTTCATTTTCGTTCCATCCCTTCCATTTTCACAAGGATTGAAGCTCATTTCCATCATTCAAGAGCTATGGAGTTTGACCTTCACAAGCAATCACTAGGGTTCTTGAAGATGAAGATTGGCTAAGTTTCTTTGTGGAATCCTAGAGAGATGAAGATGGAGGATGAGTCTTGAGCTTCAAATGGCTAAGTTCTTTTGTTTCCTATCCTCTTCTCTTTTTACTAGATGGTTAGATTCCTTAATCTAGGGTCTAATCATCTTAGCTTATAAATTCTAATTTGAATTTGATGTTGATGTAAAGAGAGAGGATTCTTTCATTTAATTTCTTCCTTGGACAGCCATGACTGAATTTTGCCACTCTTTGTTTGGCACATAATCTTGTGTTTTTCAATTAGTGAATTTCTTGTGTTAATATTGTATAATCTTGTGGTGTTAATGCTTGTGTTATTGAGTAGCTTGACATAATCTTGTGGTGTTAATGCTTGTGTTGTTGAGTAGCTTGACATAATCTTGTGGTTGCTCAATTTATGTGTTTGACCATGGCTGTTGAGAGAGGATTTTGAGTGAATCACTTAGCTAATGTCTTCACCAATTGGTTAATTGAACTAGGGACTTTAATCTAAGACCTAGGGAGGTTAGCTAATTAGGTTAATTGGCTTAGGATAATTTTCTTAAGTCATGACAGCTTTAGTCAAGAGGAAAGGGAAGCTAAACTTAGCCTAATCATGAGAAGATAATGAGTCCAAAATCAACTAATCTCTAGGGTTCCATTATTGTAAAAAGGGAAGTTCATTTCACTCACTTTCACTAGCATTTTAATTACTTGTACATTAGGTAATTAGTTTAGATATTAGCTAGATAACTAAATTCCTACAAACTTTGGTTGATTTATTTCACTAGATAACTTTCATTAGACTTAAAACCATTCCTTGGGAGATGACCTAGGGTTGGCCCTATATTGCATTAGGGTTAGCTTTAGTGTAATTTTGAGGATAAGCGACTAATTTCCTATCACCTGGCTCGATTCCCTCCCCAGCTCAGTCTCACTGATAGAACCTATAAAATGATAACCACGGGGTGAGATAAAAATCTCAGTAACTAAGATAATCTACATTATTGATTAACAAGGTAAGTTATAAACAAGCATTTAAAATATGTAACATAATCACATCATATAAGATCACCACAAATTGCATGCATGATCCCTAACCATCCAGTCTTCTAATACTCCCGACCGAACCAGTAGGCTATTTCACAAAAGCAAACCACATGTATGGTCCCCAAGGTCACCATCCATGGTAGGACTACCTAGCCAAGTTGTCCTAAACCACTTCTGAACTACTGTTTCTGTAACATCCCAATTTAAATTTTAATAGTTAATTTGGGTTAATAGAAATTTAAAAAAAAAAGAAAATGTCTAAAGAAAGAAAGAAGAAGAAGGAGAAGAAGAAATCGCTTTCGGTGCTCTCCCACGACAATCATGACACATATATATATAATAATAATAAAAAAAGAAGAGAGAAGAAAGAGGAAACAAAAAAAAAAACATGTGGGACCCACGGTATTTTTTTTTAAATCACCCTCCTTCCTTCATTTCTTCATTTCATCCCTGTACGCGAGCTGAGGCAGAGAGCGAGCGAGAGAGCGAGCGACATTAATAGAGAGGCTGACTAATTTAGAAGGTGAAGCTCCAAATAGGATACTTCATATGATATTTTAAGTATTCTAAAACTAGGTAAGTGTTCTAAACATTTTTCTTAGTCATATTTTCTCTTTGGTTTCTGATTTTGTGGTGGTAGAAAATTTAGGATTTGGAAGAGGGATGAATTTATGTTGAATAAATATGGTTTTGAGGTTGTTAGTAGTGTAATAAATATTCTAGAGTATTATTTTGTTGATAGAATTAGAATTTGAGGCATTTGAGTTTATCCCTAGATTTCTATGGGTAGATTTTTAGTTAAATCTGAAAATATAAATTGATTTGTTGATATTTAGATGATTATTTGAGATGAGAAATAAATTATTATGGCTATAGAATAATGATTCTAGGCTTGAAATCAAGTTTGCAATTTTTGGGTATTTTTATGTGCAAATTTTTGGAATAAAAGAGAAATTTTGATATTAGAAAAATATTTGAATGAAATTATTGTGAAGGAGACTATTAAACCAAGTAGATAGGTTCAAATACATGAAATAAATTTTAGAATTCAAGAGACTAAGACTAATTTCTTAAAAAATAAATAAATAAATAAATATAAAATAAAATAAAATAAATACTTAGGTGTTAGAGTATGAGTGAAAATTGTGTTAATAATATTATTGACACATTGGGATATGATCAATTGTAGATTAATTTTCTTTTAACACCATTCAAACTTTGGAAAGCTTTGGAAGTGTTGTAACTTGAGGGGTAACCTTTGACCTCTCAAAGGTTGAGGTAATCAGGGGAAATCTATTTTACGCATTTGTATATTAATTAATTAATTATGTTGGTGAAACAGAAGAATATATATATATATATATATATCTAAATTTGAAATAGTTGTTTGTAATGCATGTGGTTTTGTTGAGACCTTATGATTTGTGACCAAGTTAATTGTGACTTGGTATAAGTAATGAATTGATGTTAATGATGATGTGCACAATCTTGACTATAAATTATGAATTATATATATGAGTTTTTTTTAAAATGCATTTTTTTTATTAGTATGATCATATGGCGGGAGTTCGCCTTAGTGAAGGAGTTAGCGATTACACAAAATCCATATGGTATTTGGCTATTAACCAATAATCCTAGGGGTTATAGCCGCTACTTACCTTGTAAGGTACTGTAGCATTGTTCCTATTAAGAGACTTGACCCTACTGGCCTACCTGGAGTTTGGGTAGAGCTAGTTTTGGTATGACACCTCATAGTGTGTGATTTGGGAGAAACCGTGTTCATAAGTGAGTAAGGTAACCCTGGCCCGGTAGCCCCTCATGATATGATTAAGGCTTTGGGTAGTCTCACCACATGGATGATCCCTTCCGGTGTTGGCCCACAGATTTCATGTCAGAGGAAATAAGGGGGGATATAAGGAAGAGATTGATCATGCATATTATTATTATCATGCCATTTGAGTGATTGATGGCTATGTTGAGAATATGATTATAATTGTAGAAATGAGAACATGTAGTAATTATGCGAATAATGTATATGTGGCTATTTGTGCAAATTTTATACTTGACTTTATTCTTGAAATTATTCACATGAGTTAAATGTTAATGTGATTAACATGTTATTAATGTGATTGTTTGAATGGTCACCTTGATAAATTTATTGGTCACTTGCATTCATGATTAATTATCATGCATTTGTATAACTTAGATATACCTTGGTTACTGAGTGGTTGTACTCACCCCTCTCTTTTAACATATTACAGGAGCTAGCTCATCTGAGAAGAACAAGGAAAGGAGCATTAGGCCAAGTGATAATAATCACTTCTGTAGGCCTCTCCCTTTTATGTTGATATGTGTATTTAGTTTATGATATTGCCAATTAGGATAATATATTCTTGATCCATTTGCACTATGGGTTTTGTGTAGGATGGAAAGGTATTTTGGGCTCTTGAGATTGTGTTTTGATGCTTGTATTATATTAATGGGTCAAAATATTTGTGCAAGTAAAAATAGTTATTATCATGCTTCCGCATATGTTTTATTTGAATGATATGAGTTCTTAAAATATTTTTAAAGACTTGGATTCCTTTTATTAAATAGTTTGTGAAAAATAAATACATATTAAGAATTCATTTAGGTTAATCTCGTATTATATAATCCATTTGGGTTAGTCCTTGATTAACCATGGTTAGTATGATGATTAAGTCCTAATTTAGGATGCCCGTTACAAATTGGTAGCAGGTTCTCAAGTTTTGAGAATTGGACTGTGGTTGGTGTGTGACTTTATATGATTCTGTACTATATTGTACTTGCATTTGCATATAGAATTGGCAATTTTCATTATACACATATTCTTTTCCTCAATGAGCTAGCACTAACTATTTTTCATTTGTGGTATTACTTCCATCCTTAGGAGGGGAGAATATAGTACTAACCAGGAACACTGCTGCTAATAATTTAGCAATTCCACAAAGACTAGAGGATCGGGTAGTGGTGGAAGATGAAACAACACCAGTTCAAGTCCAACAAGGACAGGTAGTGCCAGAGTTACTAAACCCGACTGAGCAAGTTCAAGTCTTGACTCAAGCAGGACCTTCTACACAAGCTCCAGTTCAAGCTATTCCTACGACTGGTAATAACAATGATGTAGCCCTCCTTACTTCAATATTGATGGACATCCAGAAGAGGATGGATGTTTATGACCAAGTTATATTAGGGAAGGCTGCTGAGGGAAATAGCAAAGTCATTGTGAACGCTACTGGTAACCCTGAGGAGAAGCAAGGGGAAGTGAATTTGGAAGTCAACAATCAACAAGAAGAGAGTCCTTTAAGGATTTTGAATAAAGTGATCAAAGTAACTCTGTGAGGCAGAGGAAAAGGGAAAATAAAGGCAAAGAGAAAGTGGAAGAGGTTACCATTGACCATGCATTCAAGAGGTTTGCAAGATTGAGCCCGCCATCATTTGAGGGTTTATGGTAGACCGAGCTGGCGAGAAATGGATTGATGAATTAGAGTCCATTTTCTCTATGATGACTTGCACTACTGAACAACGGGTCCGATTGGCTACTTTCAAGCTTAAAGATATGGCAAAACAATGGTGGGAAAGTATTAAGCCTATTGATGGATCTGAATTGACTTGGGAGCAATTTAAGAAGAGGTTTCTTTGCCCACTACTTCCCGCCAACTGTAAGGGCAGAAAAAAAGTTGAGTTCCATAACTTAAGACAAGGCAATATAGATGTTGAAGAGTTCATAGCCAAATTTAATGAGCTCTCTAAATATTCCTTGTACTTGAGGAGTAATGCTGATGAAGAAGGAAGTGTGAGCAGTTCCTAGACAAGATGAGACCTGAGTATAGCAGGCAACTGGCAGCTCATGATATTGATTCATTTGAAGTCATGTGTAACAAGTTTAGGGCTGTTTGCTAAAGAAGCCAGATGAATGATGGTAACCGGCGAGATGGCCAAGGCTGATATTCCTCTTTTATGGGCCCCACTGGGGGTATGAGTAAGAAGTCAAATTATACCTCGGGATTCTCTAAGGGTTACAGTGGAGGTGGAGGAAGCAGTAAGAAGAATTTCTCTAAGAGACCACAATCTAGAGGATCCCAAACTAAGAGCTTCCATTTCAAGAGCTTTGGAGGCCGGAGCCAAGCTTTAAGGCAAGACTCAACTTTATCTATCATGGGACCACCAGTAGTACGACCATATTGTGATAAATGTAGAAGATTCCACGTCGGGACTGTTGGGCATGCTATAAATGTAACAAGATGGGTCATATTGCTCGTAATTGTCCAGAGGCTATGACTGATGGGAGATCTATTATTCCTGCTCGTGTCTTCACGATATCTAAAGAGGAAGCAGAAGCTTCTCCAAATTGATCAAAGGTATGATTGTCCTTAATGACAAACAAGTAGAAGCATTATTTGATTTAGGTGCTATGCATTCTTTCATTGCACTAGATTGTATGATTAGACTAAAATGTTTGCTTGTGAAATGGATGTTGTTATGAATGTTTCTACGCCGACTGGGGCCTCTGCTAAGACCAGCCGTGTGTGCTCTAATGTCCACTTGAAGTTTGGTGATAGGGTTACAATTATTGACTTAATTTGTTTACCTTTATTGGGAATTGATGTGATTGTGGGAATGGACTGGCTGTCGGCTAATGGAGCAACTTTAGACTGTAACAAGAAGACAGTCCTATTGCCAGTAGATACTACCATTTCTAAATTCCCTGAAATGACTGTGCGTACCATTATGGTAGACATAGAAATGCCTAAGTTCTTGTCTGCTATGGAAGTCAAGAAGTCAGATCAAGAAGGATGCCAAATGTTCATGGTGTTCTGCTCAGTACAAGGAGACAAAGAACAAAAGATTGATCAGATAAAAGTAGTGAAAGAATTTCCTGAGGTTTTTACAGAAGATGTGAATGGTTTGCCACCAGAGAGAGAAGTTGAATTCTCAATTGATTTAGCTCCAGGTACCGAGCCAATTTCAAAGGCTCCGTATCAAATGGCCCCTGCAGAATTAAAAGAGTTAAAGAAGCAACTAGAAGATTTGTTAGCTAAGGGCTTCATAAGACTGAGTATATCACCATGGGGATCACCAATTCTTTTTGTGAAAAAGAAAGATGGGAGTATGCGATTGTGTATCGACTACCGCCAGCTTAACAAGGTGACAATCAAAAACAAATATCCGTTGCCACGGATTGATGATCTCTTAGATCAGTTGGCTGGAGCGGTGGTATTCTCAAAGATTGACTTGAGGTCTGGGTATCATCAGTTGAGGGTAAAGGTAAGGATGTACCTAAGACAGCTTTCAGAACAAGGTATGGGCACTATGAATTCCTAGTTATGCCATTTGGGCTAACAAATGCACGGCGATATTTATGGACTATATGAATAGAATCTTCAGGCCCTACCTAGATAAGTTTGTTGTTATCTTTATTGATGATATTCTGATCTACTCGAAGAGTGAAACAGAGCATGAAGAGCATTTAAGATTAGTGCTACAGATTCTGAAAGGGAGGCAACTTTATGCCAAGTTGAGTAAATGTGAGTTTTGGCTGAATGAAGTGAAGTTTTTAGGGCATGTTGTTTCTGAGGAAGGTATTGCAGTTGATCCTCACAAGGTCGATGCGGTGTTGAAATGGGAACGACTGACCTCAGTATCAGAAATCAGAAGTTTCTTGGGGTTGGCCGGCTATTATAGGAGGTTTATTGAAGGGTTTTCTCAAATAGCATCGCGTTGACTAAATTGACCAGGAAAGACAAACCTTTTTTGTGGACCAAAGAGTGTGAAGAGGCTTTTATCACCTTTGAAAGAAGTTGACGACTGCACCCGTCTTAACTATCCCTGATCCTAAGCAATCATTTGATGTTTATACAGATGCATCGCTTAAGGGTCTTGGATGTGTTCTCATGCAAGATGGCAAAGTTGTAGCATATGCATCAAGACAATTGAGGCCTCATGAAATGAACTACCCCACTCACGATCTAGAGCTAGCAGCTGTTGTCTTCGCTCTTAAGATCTGGAGACATTACCTCTATGGTGCACGATTTGAAATGTTTAGTGATCATAAAAGTCTTAAATATTTGGTAGACTAGAAGGAGCTGAATATGAGGCAAAAAAGATGGATGGAATTCTTAAAAGACTATGAGTTTGAACTGAAGTACCATTCGGGGAAGGCCAATGTAGTGGCCGATGCCTTAAGCAGAAAGACCGTGCATGTAGCTTGTATGATGATTCATAAACAGAAGTTATTAGAAGATTTCTCTAGTTTTCCACAAAATATCCCAGATTATTCTATGTTCAATTTGAATACTACGGTGCTTACAATTGAATTTTGGGATAAGTTGCGAGCAGCTCAGTTTGAAGACCCATACTTGTTAGAAGTTCGAAAGAACTTAGATGAGAAGATGACTAGCACAGATTTCACTTTTAATGATAATGGTCTTGTAGTCTACAATGGGAGGGTTTGTGTTCCTGATGTGAAAGTGTTGAAGGACACAATTCTTGCTGAAGCTCATAGAAGCAAATTCACCATCCACCCCAGAGCAACCAAGATGTATCAAGACATGAAGCAGTACTGGTGGTGGCATGGTCTAAAGCGTGATGTGACGGAGTATGTGAGCAAGTGTCTAACTTGTCAGAGGGTGAAAATAGAGCATCAGAGGCCTGGCGGTTTATTGCAGCCGTTGGAAATTCCAACCTGGAAGTGGGAAAGCATTTCCATGGACTTTATTATGGGTTTGCCTAGAACACAGGCAGATATGATGCAATATGGGTCATTGTTGATAGATTGACAAAGTCAGCCCATTTTCTACCTATCAGAGAAGGTTATACCATGGATAAATTCACGGAACTGTATATCCAAGAGATTGTATGATTACATGGAGTGCCTAAGGATATGGTTTCAGATCGTGATCCAAGGTTCACCTCAAACTTTTGGAAGGCGATGAATGATGCTATGGGTACTCAATTGAAGTTCAGTACAGCATATCATCCATAGACCGATGGTCAAACTGAAAGAACAAATAAAACACTTGAAGAGATGTTACGCGCATGTGCATTTGAGTGGACAGGTAGTTGGGACAAGCATCTACTGTTAGCGGAATTTGCCTACAACAACAGTTATCATTCAAGTATTCATATGGCTCCATATGAGGCGTTGTATGGTAGAAAGTGTAGATCTCCACTTTGTTGGACCGAGTTGAGTGAAAGAAGCATTATAGGTCCAGACATTGTTGACCAAACCACTCAAAAAATTGAGATGATCCGACAAAAATTATTGACTGCTCAGAGTCGGCAGAAGAGCTATGCAGATAGGCGACGAAGACCTTTGACTTTTGAGGTAGGCGACCATGTGTTTTTGAAAGTATCACCAATGACAGGCATTGGAGGTCAATAAAAGTAAGAAATTGACTCCTAGATTCATAGGTCCTTTTCAAATCCTATAAAAACTTGGGACTTTGGCCTATCGAGTTGCCTTGCCACCTCATTTGTCAGGAGTTCATGATGTATTTCATGTCTCTCAATTAAAGAAATATCAACCCGATCCGTCTCATATAATTGAACCTGAAGAGGTTGAGCTAAAGGAGAACATGACATATCGAGTAGAACCAAAAAGAATTGTGGATGTAAGGGAGAAGCAATTGAGAAATAAGACCATTCGCTTGAAGGTATTCTGGAAAGGAATGGCCCCTGGTAATGCAACCTGGGAAACTGAGGAGAAGATGAAACATTCATATCCTCATTTGTTTGAGCAAGGTATGTTCCCTATGATTATTCGAATTTTGGGGACAAAATTCTTATTAGGAGGCGAGAATTGTAACATCCCAATTTAAATTTTAATAGTTAATTTGGGTTAATAGAAATTTAAAAAAAAAGAAAAAATGTCTAAGGAAAGAAAGAAGAAGAAGGAGAAGAAGAAATCGCTTTCGGTGCTCTCCCACGGCAATCATGACACATACATATATAATAATAAAAAAAAGAAGAGAGAGGAAAGAGGAAAAAAAAAAAAACATGTGGGACCCACGGTATTTTTTTTTTAAAATCACCCTCCTTCCTTCATTTCTTCATTTCATCCCTGTACGCGAGCTGAGGCAGAGAGCGAGTGAGAGAGCGAGCGACATTGATGGAGAGGCTGACTGATTTAGAAGGTGAAGCTCCATAATAGGATACTTCATATGAGATTTTAAGTATTCTAAAACTAGGTAAGTGTTCTAAACATTTTTCTTAGTCATATTTTCTCTTTGGTTTCTGATTTTGTGGTGGTAGAAAATTTAAGATTTGGAAGAGGGATGAATTTATGTTGAATAAATATGGTTTTTGAGGTTGTTAGTAGTGTAATAAATATTCTAGAGTATTATTTTGTTGATAGAATTGGAATTTGAGGCATTTGAGTTTATCCCTAGATTTCTATGGGTAGATTTTTAGGTAAATCTGAAAATATAAATTGATTTATTGATATTTAGATGATTATTTGAGATGAGAAATAAATTATTATGGCTATAGAATAATGATTCTAGGCTTGAAATCAAGTTTGCAATTTTTGGTATTTTTATGTGCGAATTTTTGGAATAAAAAGAGAAATTTTGATATTAGAAAAATATTTGAATGAAATTATTGTGAAGGAGACTATTAAACCAAGTAGATAGGTTCAAATACATGAAATTAAATTTTAGAATTCAAGAGACTAAGACTAATTTCTTAAAAAATAAATAAAAATAAATAAATAAATAAATAAATAAAAATAAAATAATACTTAGGTGTTAGAGTATGAGTGAAAATTGTGTTAATAATATTATTGACACATTGGGATATGATCAATTGTAGATTAATTTTCTTTTACACCATTCAAGCTTTGGAAAGCTTTGGAAGTGTTGTAACTTGAGGGGTAACCTTTGACCTCTCAAAGGTTGAGGTAACCGAGGAAAATCTATTTTATGCATTTGTATATTAATTAATTAATTATGTTGGTGAAACAAAAGAATATATATATATATATATATATCTAAATTTGAAATAGTTGTTTGTAATGCATGTGGCTTTGTTAGACCTTATGATTTGTGACCAAGTTAATTGTGACTTGGTATAAGTAATGAGATTGATGTTGATGATGATGTGCACAATCTTGACTATAAATTATGAATTATATATATGAGTTTTTTTAAATGCATTTTTTTATTAGTATGATCATATGGCTGGAGTTCGCCTTAGTGAAGGAGTTAGCGATTACACAAAATCATATGGTATTTGCTATTAACCAATAATCCTAGGGGTTATAGCCGCTACTTACCTTGTAAGGTACTGTAGCATTGTTCCTATTAAGGGACTTGACCCTACTGGCCTACCTGGAGTTTGGGTAGAGCTAGTTTTGGGTATGACACCCCATAGTGTGTGATTTGGGGGAAACCGTGTTCATAAGTGAGTAAGGTAACCCTGGCCCGGTAGCCCCTCATGATATGATTAAGGCTTTGGGTAGTCTCACCACATGGATGATCCCTTCCGGTTGTTGGCCCACGGATTTCATGTCAGAGGAAATAAGGGGGGATATAAGGAAGATTGATCATGCATATTATTATTATCATGCCATTTGAGTGATTGATGGCTATGTTGAGAATATGATTATAATTGTAGAAATGAGAACATGTAGTAATTATGCGAATAATGTATATGTGGCTATTTGTGCAAATTTTATACTTGACTTTATTCTTGAAATTATTCACATGAGTTAAATGTTAATGTGATTAACATGTTATTAATGTGATTGTTTGAATGGTCACCTTGATAAATTTATTGGTCACTTGCATTCATGATTAATTATCATGCATTTGTATAATTTAGATATACCTTGGTTACTGAGTGGTTGTACTCACCCCTCTCTTTTAACATATTACAGGAGCTAGCTCATCTGAGAAGAACAGAGGAAAGGAGCATTAGGCCAAGTGATAATAATCACTTCTGTAGGCCTCTCTCCTTTTATGTTGATATGTGTATTTAGTTTATGATATTGCCAATTAGGATAATATATTCTTGATCCATTTGCACTATGGGTTTTGTGTAGGATGGAAAGGTATTTTGGGCTCTTGAGATTGTGTTTTGATGCTTGTATTATATTAATGGGTCAAAATATTTGTGCAAGTAAAAATAGTTATTATCATGCTTCCGCATATGTTTAATTGAATGATATGAGTTCTTAAAATATTTTAAAGACTTGGGATTCCTTTATATTAAATAGTTTGTGAAAAATAAATACATATTAAGAATTCATTTAGGTTAATCTCGTATTGTATAATCCATTTGGTTAGTCCTTGATTAACCATGGTTAGTATGATGATTAAGTCCTAATTTAGGACGCCCGTTACA
>NW_026556519.1:0-12500 GCF_029017545.1 Prosopis cineraria
AAAAGTCACTTGCGCATATATTGCCATAGGTTTTTGAGAAATTGTGGCAAAAAATGTGTCATTAAAATTCTATTTTGCCACCAGTAATATTAGGAGAAATTTTAAATAAAGTCAAATTAAAATGTCTATTTTGGCAGGACCTCTAACAAAGTCACTCTATTAACCTAACTTGAATCAATGAAGTTTCTAGTTCTCGATTTGGCTTATGAATGAGAACAAACAAACTAATAAGATTAAAGATGTGAGAAGAAAAAAGAATGTAGAAAGCAAACCCTTGACTTCCATACAATAATGTGAATCTCTTTTCTTTTGGGTTAACATAACAATTAACTGCTAAAACGTGGTGATTATGAGATAAATGAAATAAAATTAGGGTAAAAATATATACCTTCCTAAAAAATTGATGAAAATGTTGAATAATATTCCAATGACCTTGCTGAACCGCAGCTTCAGTTTTGGCGTAAGTGAAGACCGCTACAGCGGGCAAGTCTACAAAGATAATTCTACTTACCTGAAAAGACAAATTGATAGAGTGAGTCACCTTGCAAGTATAACAATTTTGGATTCTGGCAAGTTTGTACATACATATAAATGCACATACATATGTAAACTTTTTTTTGGCCGAGAGCAAGCAAGAAATTAGAAAGAAAAAAGTTTCTTGTTAAATAGTGGCCATATATCAGCAAGGCAGTTATCCCCTTTTTTTCCTCCTCCCTAATTCTTTGCAAAGGTATCTTAGCAAGGAAATTATTTTTTTTTGGCAACATCTCTCTTCTTTCCAGTACTATATGTTTGGTGGTTATCATGTTTCAGTGTGTTATGATTCTCAGGAGAGCTCACAAGTGAAATGGGGTTTATAATTTAAGCAGCTTTTCCATTTAATATGTTAGTCTTTTAAATGGGTTTTCTCTTTAGACTTATGCTCATCTTGACACAGTGCAAGTTAGTGAATTTTGCATATGCTTCTTACACCCTACCAATGTTTCCTGTTCAGATGTTGTTGTGAGAGAAAAAGATAATAAAACAGCTGCATAGCTATACAATTACAGATAAATATCTCACCTTTGTCCAAGATTATTGTGTGGCCTCAAAACTAAACTTGGCAAGCTCTCATTGTATCTTTCAATAAATGCCAGTTGACCTTCACAAGCACACCCAAGGACAGTTAATGATCATTTAATTTTTATATATGCAGTTATACACACCACACACACAACCATATATATGGGCATGCTGGCATAATTTCAGAACAAAAATAAGGTTTTCCTCTCATTGTGAGTGATGTTTTTAATAGAAAGATTTGAGATGATAAATTATTTTCCTTAAGGAAGTGATATTAAAACGACATCCTGATAAAATTGGAATAACACAGAAGAGACTAACATAAAGGATAATGGAGAAGGAATTTTGTGAGAGAAGGAGATGGAAATGGGAAAGAAAGTTGCGCTCTCAACTTTCAGGATTTCAGGGGAAAACGGAAGGTAATTGAGAGTTTTGAGTTTTGAGAGAGCAATGTTAATGTTTAGCTCTTACCTATTTCATAGATAAGGCCTGTAAAGGAAGAGAAACCAGGACCTCCTGATAACCAAAGTAGGATTGGATCCTCTTTAGGATTATTCTCTGACTTTATAAAATACTAGAATACCTGCACTTCTTCTGATTCTTCTACTCCCACATACCTGAAAAAAAACATGTTTCATCATTACAACATATTGAATATTAATCCTTGACTTAACTTTATATATGAAAATTTGTCATATGTTTTTGGTTCTTAGAAGATGCTTCACATTTGTCTAAGCTTGCTTGGATTGAAAACCTTTGAACTAGTGAATTGCGTAAAGACAGGCTTCAAGAACTAGATAGTTGAGGCATTAATTATTGAGAGATTGAATGAAAGTTTACTCTCAAAATATTTGTATCAACAGTCTGTATTTGGTGGAAGAATGGGCATGGGTGGAAAGGAACGGGAAGGAAGAAAGAAAGATGTGAGTGTGCAATGAAGAGTGACATGTTTGGTAGGTTAAAAAGGGTAACTGTAAAGACATGAAAAAATAAAATGTAAAATTACAAAAATACCCTTAACCCTGTATGTTTGGAGGCTTCTTCCCCTTGTTTGGCAAAAAAGTCCTTCCAAAACCTTCCCCCAAATTGGGGGATTGGGAGGGACCCTCCCCTCACCTCTATTAAAATTACTCCTCCCCCTCCTCTAGCCAAAAAGAGCGAAAATGAACAAGCACACCATTGAAGACCTCTGCGATTGAAGGGCATTCAATGGCAATCAATCAAATAGAAACATCTTGGGCAATAACCATTTCAAATTAAACAGTTTTAAACTCGAAATTTCAAAAGCTGGCTATATAAATCTCTGCGAATTCATGCTTGCTGGTCAAGAACCATTGCCCTTCCTTCTCCTATTAGTCCGATCAACATATCCACGCAGCTGCGCCTACAAACCCCCATCTTCATCGCCGGCAACCACGTAGAAGCATCGAAAAGAAACTCACCCTCCACAAATGCTGCTGCCAGACGACGGCTACAGGGAATAGTCCTAGTCGCCCCAAATAATAATATTTTTCGCTGTGGGCTAGAGCGTAAAATTTATACACTTAGCCTTATATTTAGTATATCAAATTAAGGTATGTGAATTTTAACTTATTACTATTATCTTTTCATACTTTTACTGTTTTAGAATATATTCAAATTTAAATAAATTAGATATATATTACTTATATTTATTAATGGTGCGGAGTGTTTAAGGGTGCTATGATCCTTGAGAACCTACTGTGGCTCATTTATGCTAGGATCTTTTCTTCTTTCGCCAAGAATGTCAGGATCAAACTAACGGTAATAATAAATTTCAAATGATTCTTGAAAATTAGATGTAAGTGAAGTGAATGGATTGAATTATGACAAATCTCTTGTAAACAGTTGTTTTTACCTGCTTTTCAAGTTCCCAAGTCCTTCCTTATTTTAGCTTTATCAAAAGTAACATTAGGATTGTTCTTTTAAAGGGGAAAAAAATTGGGAAAATTTGCAATAATGAAGGATCTTTGGACCAACTTTTTCATAAGGAAGAACCAACACAACTTGATTTTACACTGCAATACCTAAGGACTAAAATGTAAATACATTTCAAAGTAAAATGACAATATGATGTCTCTCCTTTACTGTACTTTTTTTTTTAATGAAAAAGCAAACCTTACAGTCACTAACGCTGGCCATCGGCACCCAACTTAATCGATAATTAATGAAGGTGGCTGATGGTTTAAGCTCATGACGCTTTGGGCACTTAAAAAATTAAAACTTATGGCCACCAAGCCACCAAATTCTTTTAATCATATAAAAAAAAAGAAATATATATATACATAGCCACTCGAGCTTTTAAATCACTTCCAAACCATAATATAATTGTAACTTGTTAATTTTTGAACGACATTTTTTATTTTACTAATGTTATTTGATAAATCAATTACAAATTGAAATGTTTAAAAATTCATATATTTTACAAGTTCTCTCATTTGTAAATTGACAAATAAATATCATGAAAATAACATGTTCATATAGGTAATAAATTTAGTTTCTGAACCACTTGCTTGTTATAATTACATAACAGTGATTAGTTAATTCTTGAATGACCCTTATTTTACTAATTTTATTTGTTAGTATGACATAATCACTTACAAATTGAGCCATTTAAAAATTCACGTATTTTAGAACTTGTAAAATACATGAATTTTTAAGCCCCCAATTTTTCCTCAAAACTTAAAAGCAAACCATATTGTTGAACGTAAATATCATTTAAAAAAAAAATCAAATTTCGCCTAATGATTCTTTCAAGTGGTGTTAATTGGTATTAAAGTCATGTATTTTCTCAGGGAAATTAATTTCTTTAAATGGAATTTTTTTGGTCTATTTTGTGATTTTGCAATAAAAAAAATCTACAGCCACTCATCAATTTACAATATGTAAGAAATGTTCTTTTCAATATCAAGATGTTAGGTTGAAATCTTGTACATGGAGAAAAATGCAAGGGGTTTTCAAAACTGTACTCTGCGTTATTAAAAAAAAATGTACAGAAAAGCTATATTTTTCACAGGCTATAAACATTGTGGCCTGTCCTAATCACCATGAAAATTACAGACTAATAATTATATTTACTTATAAAACACTTTTTAAACCCTAAATTTAAGATACTTTATTCAAGTTTTTTCTAGTCCTTAATATAAATCATTCCACCAAACCAAATGTTGAAGCATATATGATTTTTCTTAGGGGCGTGTGAATATACATACACCCTTCATTTTTTTTTTTGGCATAAAGGTGTCCTGATTATATTGGAATCAAACATATTCAAGGCACAGTGGGATACTAAAGATGAGTACAAATTCAAGTAAAGATTCAAACCTTAATTTGTTTTGTTATAAGAGATTAACAACTAGCCTTTCATACCAAACCCAACCATGCATGGTTTTATATATATATATATATATATATCCCTTAATTGGAAGTAGGGTTTTTGACATGAACAGAAATAGAGAGCTCCACACAACATTCAATGACACTCTACTATAGTACACCACTATACCCAAACTGAATTCTCTATTAAGCTTTTGCCAAGTCAACGTTCTTCGACAAAAAGAAGCCTAGAGAGCCCCACTTTATTACCGGTCTGCTTCAAAGCTTCCTCATTTTGCTGTTTATACTCTTTGAAAGTGAAGCTTCTGTAAACCCTAGGCGTGCCATGGCTCTCTATCACTGCGTCGTCGAAAGGCCTATAGAAATATGCCACAGAGAACCTTTCTTCCTTCTCTGCAGCGACCACTCTGTGTATTATGCTTCTGTATACTCCGTTGCTCAATGCCTGCATGCGGGCGCGCGCACTCACACATAAGTTTTCAGTTGTTTCTTTTTCCACAGGAAATTAAATATAACCTTAACCTAGTTAACCCAGTTCTTGTGGGGTCATTTGTGGGAAAATTTTTTCCTTCTTTAATTATCATCATGATTCTTAATTCCCTCTCTATATTTCTCGACGTACATGATGATAGTGAAATTACTTGTCTTTTTAGGTTTTGCTGCTATGAGTCGAGAATAAGGATCGGGCTAGTTCTAATTCTCATCTCTAGCTACTGGTAATGATAGTATCATCAAAAAACAATATATACGGAAGATGACCATGTTTGAAAATTTAAAATCTTAAGGTCATCATTATTGTATACTAAGATACTCTTCCTGACCAATAATATAAAGCATTGATAACTATTTCATAGTTCTAAAAAAATATATTAGACAAAAATTTTAATCTCTTAAATTTTTTACATATTTTCTAATTATACTTTTATTAAATATCCTATATAAGTGTTTTAATAATGACAATTAAATTTTTAATGCATTATTTCTTTAAGAAGAGTAATAAATGAAGCATGACTGTATGATTATAATTAGAAAAAAAGTTGTAAAAACTACCTAATACTCTATATTTTAGACCAAATAAGATTTTTGGAAGATACTACTATATTGTGACCTAGAGGGAATATATTATATAGGATAAGCCTTTAGAGTAATAAACGGTCCTTTCTGAGTTCATCTACCTGCAGGTTCTTATGATTCGTAATCACTTATAAGTTATAATCACTGCCAAAAATTATCTTCTGAGGTATATTTTTCCAACACTAAAGATCACTTTAGTGATGGAAAGTCAAGCAAGTCATTATAGTGATAACTTATAATTACGGCCAAATAGAAAAGTCTCAATAGTCGGAACCTCAAGACTCAAGAGAGGGAAGTCAATCGAGTCACTCTATATTAAAAATATTAATTTCAGGAATCTGAGAAATTCATTTTTCCGTTTTGCTACATTAAATATAAGTTAAACTCTTATATATATATATATATATATATAAAATTAAATATGAGATACATAAAAACTAGACACGTTTTTCTATGTATTTTTACAAAGTTTTAGGTCAGTTACATTATATTGTTTATAATTTATAAATAATACCACTTCTTATAAATTTTACATGGCATATATTAATATTTATCTTTGACATACAAGAAATCTTTATAGGCTTGGACAGAAGACCATGGTTAAGAAGGAAACAGGAATAATAGAATCCTTCGTCAAAACCCCTCACTTGATCAACAGCAACCCCACCCAAAAAAAAAAATCTATTTTTTTTTCCATAATCAAGAAAATGAAGATAATAAAGGATAAATAATGTCAATTAAATAATCTCCCTAAATTTTCTAAACTCCGGAATACAAAAAAGAAAATCGTTATTGAACCATATTATATCCATTTTTTTTAAGATAGTGTTTGAATTAATGAATTCTGAATTTAAAATCTCATATTTAAAATCCAAATTCATAAATTTTTAAATGCTCAAATAAGAAATTTGATCAAATTTCAAATTTACATGTCTCCAAACATAGCTTTCCCCCCTTTCTAACTAACACCCAAACACATTTTTAGTTAACATGTGCTTTTGTGTGCATTGAACTAACTAACATCTCAAAACCCATTAATTTTATTTAAAAATTTAATAAGTTTCTAACTTTGCTTCCTATTAACTATACATAATTTGATAATATAATTTCTTCCATCATTTAATGAGACGCAAAATGGGAAACTTTTGATAAAAATTTAATGGAATTATTTATAAATAAAATAAATTTTTTTGCTCTCTATCTCATAAATAGAACAAGAGGAAATACTCCCTTCAATCCAAAATATGAGCAACTTTTAATAATAATCTACATACCAATAGAATCGTTATTCTCAATGAACACATATATTGTTTTTTTTTCTTTTCTTTCATTAGTTCCAATTTATGATGACAGAGAAGAATGTAATTAATTCAAAAATATAAGAATCTAAGTTAATAAATATAAGGGTAAAATAAGAAAGAATTTTACAATGGAAAAAACTAATATATTTAGCCTTATATACTTAAGTTGCTTGTTTTCAATTAAAGTAAGACATGTGAATTTCTTATAGATTATTTATTCCATAAAAATTCTTCTTATTAATATTATAATTACATTAAAATTCACTTGTTTGGATTTAATTAGATTAAAGTATGTTAAGTGTATATGATGAAGTATATAAGTCCTGCCCTTTTGCAGATATTAAGTTGCTTATATTTTAAATTAAAAGTAGCTGGGAGAAAAAATGTATATATTTTGGAGCCAGTGAGCATATAATAAGATGGAGTGAAGAGAGTAAGACAAATATACCTCGAATAAATCACCTACATTGACCAATAGAACATGAGGATTTGGTTTCACTCCAATCCATTTTCCATCTCTCAGCAATTGCAATCCCTCAACCTGGCCTTGGTACACGATGGACAGGAAAGTGGAGTCAGTGTGAGGCAACAAACCAAACACCAGTTTGGGAATCGGACATGGCGGGTATCTGTTTAACCGAAGAAAACTCGTGTTTGGCAAACACATTTCTCGGAAGTAGCTGGATTTGATGTTCAATTCCTGACCCAAGATTTCCGCCAAGCTTTCTGCCAGAGGAGCCACCTTTCTCACAAATGCTTCAGTAATCGATCTAAAGATTAAATAATTATTATTAGAATTGTGTAACTAATTAATTATAGACGTGAAAAATAATAACAAGTACCTATTTATAATGCCCCAAATTATATACTCCCTCCATTACAAACTATAAGTATTTTCCCTTCATTAATTTAAGTTCAAAATATGAGTAATCTATTACATGTGAAATTCCTACCCATTTTCCTCATTATATTTATTATTAACTTAGATCATTATGTAAAGTTATTTATCACTCATCATGAAATGCATTGATAATTAGAACAAATGGTAAGAAAAAGAGCAATATATATCTTTATAAGAATGAGGATTTTATTTGTACGCAGATTTTTTCTAAAAATTGTTTATATTTTAGACCAGAGGGAGTATATGTTACAGTTTCTTTTTACACATATAGAGGATTGACCAAACAATAGGTTGAAATCCAAAAATATACTCCCTTCAATCCTTATTATAAGACACCTCTCAAACCTAACCATCTCACTACAATTAATGAGAAATGATTAAATCATCAATTTATTTGAAAATGGAATAAATTTCCAATTTTATCCATATTTAAGAGGAACATTTTTACATTTACAATATATTTTATCTCACAATTAATGACTTTAAATAAGGGTAATATATATTGAGAAAACCTAATTAATACCCCAACAAATGACTTATAATAAGTATCATCAATCTTTTTTAAAAAATGTCTTATGATAAAGATCGAAGGGAATATATGATAACAACAAAATCAACAAAACAATAAATTAAAGGGAAGGGGAAAGCTATGCTTGTATATATACTCTTCTTGATAGTTAAAGGAAATGAAAGACTAATCTTTCGCCAGCGGCTTTAGCCTAGTGACATGAAATTCATTCTTAGTTGTGACAAATCGCGAGTTCAATCTCATCATTTTAATCTTCTATCTATCCTATGTTCTAAAAAATGTCAAGGGAGGATAGTTTCTTATAAAAATATAATTGTTGGTCCCCTATATTTTTAGCTTGTTTGGTATTAGTTCTATAATTTTTTCGTTGCTCCAAGTCTTTGAAGTTTTATTGGTCTGTAAAGTTAGCTCCTATGTCTTAGAATATGATATTTAAGGACTTAACAATGGCAACCGTGTACACAAACTGTGTTACTATATGTGTTGCCATGTTAAAATTATGTAAGTTGTATAAAAAATGAATAAAAGGAAAAAAAAACAAGTAGAAGATTAAATCAAAATTCTTAAACATGCGATGGATGATGCTTTTAGATGAAAGAAGACATGAATAGAACATGTAGGCAGAAAGGTCAATAGTCATTTTTCTCTTACAATGTCCAAAACATCATAATTTTATCAACTTAGCAGCAAAATTAACAAACATATCCATACATTAGCAGATTTAACTTTGTCAATGATGATAAAAACTAAGGTACATCAAACTAATGAAATTTAAGGAATTTGGAGCAATTAAAAAAAGTATAAGGACTAATACCAAAATACACTAAAAATATCAGGATTGAACCAACGGTTATATTTTTCCTAAACTTATTTGTAGAATACCAAATTTGGAAGAGCGTCTGGATCCCCTTATTTTTCCTAAGCAATGCAGTTTCGACTGAAACTTACTAAACGCATCTTATGGGGAGTTTATATATGAATGAAACTAAACACACATCCTCTTATAATGAATTACTTTACTACTTTTATATAAATTATATTGAATTCAATATTGATAGGTCTAGGCTCTACATATCCTTTTTGTCCTAAATTAAACTTATCCATCCTCACCTTGATAATATAAAAAGAAAAAAAAACACACACACACACACACATATTAGAACATAAAAGAAGTCCCACATCTAAAGATTAAATGATAGATTTAAAAATTTAAGTTTAGAAAGCATCTAACTAAATGACTTAAGTATACTTAAGGATAGTATACTCTATCAAAATAACTTAAGCCATTTGTTTAAATACTTTCTAAGCTTATAAATTTGTGGTCCATCTTCTAATTTTTAAATGCGAGATTTCTTTTATGTTTTAATAATACAAAGCTAAAGTTCTGCACAAATATATTTGTGTATATACACACATACGAAATAATGTATACCTAAGACATGTGTGGTGGTCGTCTTCATCCATGTTTGCTTGTCCATGTGGAAAAAATATATGGAAGGCTTCTGACCATAGAAGCTGCTTGAGATTAGTAGCAAAAGGGTTGCCCCACTTGTAATGAACAGTTGTGGAAGATTGTTGGGACTTATCTGCAAAAGGCCTATGAAACGCTTTGATTAATCCCTCTGACGACAGCAACATCTGCGAGAATTGTTGTGATATCCCATGATTCACAAGTTGGAAAAAACCCCATTGTTTAGCAGCTTCAATTATTTGCTTCTTGCACTCTTCTCTCTCAAGATGGTCAGTATTGCTGTTTAAACGGCCAAGATCAATCACAGGTAGCTCACAAGTACTGCTCTCCACTGCCGTTGATAATATTGATGATGTTGTTGACTTGGAGTTCATCGTTCTCGTGTCTGACGATCTTCGGAGAAGTTTCTGGGAGGCTTCTAACAATGGAGGTTCATAATCCATTATTAATTGCTTGGAGCTGATCTCCTGAAAAAATTGTGAGAGAATTGTACTGTAAGAAGCACAAAACGAAATCGGACTTTTCATGGAGGGATCGTCATTGACGAAGACTCAGAAACTGTTGCAGGAAAACACATGTACGGTACATCCCCCCCCCAAAAAAAAAAAAAAACCCAAACTAATTGCACTTTCAGATTGCAATGACTTTCATATTTTTGTGACAACAAGTAGTCATGTTTATGGAATGGGCTACAGTGGCGGATGGTAAGACATAAATGATGTACATTTCACCGATATTAAAATTTAATTTTCTAGTGTATATAACCATATAAATTAGGTTATGTTATATATGTATATATATGTGCGTGACAATTGACATTCGAACTCCAGCTCCAACTACTTTTTTTTGAATTAATATAATCTTCCACGTATAACAATTAACTTGATTTGCTATAAAAAATTAAACAACAAATTAAATATATAAAAATCAAAGTTATTTTAAACCATATCAATGGTTTTAGTACAAATCTAGAAAAAGTTTAAAAAAATAAAATGAATAATGACTCCACTAAAAATATAAGAATTAAATGGTTTTAAATAAAATTCTCAATAAAAAAATCATTCATAATACTTAAATTATTTTAAAATCTCAATGCTCTCTCAGTACCCACTATTCCAAATTTTCATAATCTCATGCTCAATCTACTCCCAATATTTTAAATCTAAATTTCTAGATCCAAATTTTGAATCCCAACCCCACAACTAGATTTAGGTGACTATGTCATCTTTCTCTCCCTTTTTCATCCTCTTCTCTTGTTCCCCTCGCGATCATTGAATTCAAAATTAACATATCAATGGGACAAATTAAAATTCAATCCATATTTACATGATGTATCATAAAATCAGTATAAAAAAAAACTTTTAGCATTGACTTTTAACGACAAATATGAGTCACCATTTAGAGTGAACAGTTTGCGGCGATCATAAAAGCCACCACTAAAAGTCTCACCTTTCGATCAAAGGTGCCATTGAAAGTGTGAGTTTTTTTTTTGGTAACTCTAAAATATCACCATTGATTGTCAAACTTTTAGTGACAGCCATTGCAAGTTCCTATCAAAAGTTTAAGTTTCAACAATGAAACATATGTTGCCACTAAAAGTTTATAATTAGTGGCAACTTTAACTATTGTCATAGAAGTTTAATCTTTTAGAGGCGACTTTTAAAAGTTGCCTTTAAAAATTTGACTTTTAGAACTCGCTATCACCCCAAAAGAATGACAATCAATAATAACTAGATATTGTCATTATAGTTTGTTAATTTTTTGTTTAATCTAATATTTAACATTATAAAACATTAATCTTGTTAAATTAATACTTTAAAATAAAAAAATATTTTAAAATAAGGTTAAGGTGTTATTTGATGCTAATGAACAGGACTAAAAAATTGAGCTCAACCACATTATTTCAAGTTGATTTTGGTTATCATGTAATATTTGGTTTGATTTTATCCAAACTATTTAGGTCAGTTCGGTTCAGTGGTTTTGGTCAAGAGTCTAATTAAATTGATCAATGTACACCCTATATGAAGTAATAAATTCATTCAAAACCCCTATACGCACATACACTCCGCGCAATCCTCAGATCTAACTCAAAGTGAATGGACCGAACCGGTTCAATACGCTAACATGCTCTCCGAAAATAGCCTACAAAATAGAACTAACTGATCGAGCAGTAACATCCAACAAAGACCACAGAAGAAGTTATTACGTTCTCTTCAAAGAAATTAACTTAATGAGAGAAGAAGAAGAAGAAATGTCATGTTTCGGAGTGCTAAAATCTAAATTATTACCTGATCACTTGAAAGAATTCAAGGCTGTTTTGGAGTACGTACTTTAGCCCAGAAGCAAGAAAATAAAAGAAAGAAAAGAAAGTGACTGGTCTTGTTAAATATTTAATATTGTTCGAATGAGAGTTCCAATATGACCTAGCCATATTTATACATAAAAGAAAACCCTTCATGTAGCCAAGTAGCTTCCGACAAGTCTATGGTAAAATCAAAGATCACGCGTTCAAAGCCAAAGCCACACAAAGGGTGAATTCGTGGTAGCAAATTAAGGGCGCAATAATTGTCAATAATTTTAGTATCGCAATAATTGTCGATAATTATAGTATATATGTTTTTTAGTTAATTATTAATGGACAAGAAATGCTTTTTGAAATTTTTTTTATTATTAAAAAATTATAATATTAATTATTTCTTACATGTGTTATTTCTTGTCCATATACGATGTTAATTAACCATTAACTAATGACTGTCTTTGAGAAAAAAAATTAAATGAAAGTGATCAACAGAAGTTCAAAGGAAGAGT